>NC_069504.1:1064348454-1064613454 GCF_027579735.1 Bombina bombina | reverse complement strand
GGCTCCTTACCAACAGTAATTATATATGAGCTTACCCACAGCACAGAGGCTCCTTACCAACAGTAATTAGATATGAGCTTACCCACAGCACAGAGGCTCCTTACCAACAGTAATTATATATGAGTTTACCCACAGCACAGAGGCTCCTTACCAACAGTAATTAGATATAAGCTTACCCACATCACAGAGGCTCCTTACCAACAGTAATTAGATATGAGCTTACCCACAGCACAGAGGCTCCTTACCAACAGTAATTAGATATGAGCTTACCCACAGCACAGAGGCTCCTTACCAACAGTAATTAGATATGAGCTTACCTACATCACAGAGGCTCCTTACCAACAGTAATTAGATATGAGCTTACCCACAGCACAGAGGCTCCTTACCAACAGTAATTAGATATGAGCTTACCCACAGCACAGAGGCTCCTTACCAACAGTAATTAGATATGAGCTTACCCACAGCACAGAGGCTCCTTACCAACAGTAATTAGATATGAGCTTACCCACAGCACAGAGGCTCCTTACCAACAGTAGTTAGATATGAGCTTACCCACAGCACAGAGGCTCCTTACCAACAGTAATTAGATATGAGCTTACCCACAGCACAGAGGCTCCTTACCGACAGTAGTTAGATATGAGCTTACCCACAGCACAGAGGCTCCTTACCAACAGTAGTTAGATATGAGCTTACCCACAGCACAGAGGCTCCTTACCAACAGTAGTTAGATATGAGCTTACCCACAGCACAGAGGCTCCTTACCAACAGTAATTAGATATGAGCTTACCCATATACCCGTATATACAATTATCTTAGAGAGGACTAGAACATTAAGGTTCATATACACATTCACTAAACAGAGCGAAGTCTATTTAACAGCCAAATGTTTCTTAAAGGACACCCAACACAGAGAGACAAACACATTCCCCCCTCCTTATAGATTTAAAACGTAGTATTCACACATTAGAATATACATAGGGTTTATAGAATGTTATTAAGGTTTTAACTAATTGATGCTTTATACACACTGAGAGGACTCTTGGAGGCCCATACAATGTCGTGTTTAGTATAGTATTGACATAGCATTATTTCAGATCAAGGGGCCCCACTCAATCTAAAATTTGCTAAATAATTATGTTGCATCATTATAGCATAAGTTGTCATTGACATCGAAAGTGAAATCATAACCAATGCTTAAGATTTATTTAGCATACTCTATATGGTTTTCCCATAGAGACCCCTGTTAAGATTGTTTTTATTTAAATGCTAATACTTTTGTGTCTGAAATATTGAGCATAAGCAAGTATTACTCACATTGACAATTGTTTATAAACAATCTGTTCTGTCTGTCTCATGCCGACCAGGATCTATGTGATCATATTGAGGGTGTTTTTCCATCACTTCTGTAACACACCTGTTCTTTAATGGCCAATTATCAGAATCAAACTGATTGGTCCACTACACCTTCATATGGATCCTGGCCGGCAGAGACTGACATCTCTGATGAAGCGCATGTGCCCATGCGCGAAACGCGTAAGATAGGAGCTCACCTGATATGCTGAAGCCTGCTCCATAATAAACTCTTACTAAATTGACTCCAGGACTCAGCTTCCTTTTTCCTCATCTTGTCAACAGTAATTAGATATGAGTTTACCCACAGCACAGAGGCTCCTTACCAACAGTAATTATATATGAGCTTACCCACAGCACAGAGGCTCCTTACCAACAGTAATTAGATATAAGCTTACCCACATCACAGAGGCTCCTTACCAACAGTAATTAGATATGAGCTTACCCACAGCACAGAGGCTCCTTACCAACAGTAATTAGATATGAGCTTACCCACAGCACAGAGGCTCCTTACCAACAGTAATTAGATATGAGCTTACCTACATCACAGAGGCTCCTTACCAACAGTAATTAGATATGAGCTTACCCACAGCACAGAGGCTCCTTACCAACAGTAATTAGATATGAGCTTACCCACAGCACAGAGGCTCCTTACCAACAGTAATTAGATATGAGCTTACCCACAGCACAGAGGCTCCTTACCAACAGTAGTTAGATATGAGCTTACCCACAGCACAGAGGCTCCTTACCAACAGTAATTAGATATGAGCTTACCCACAGCACAGAGGCTCCTTACCAACAGTAATTAGATATGAGCTTACCCACATCACAGAGGCTCCTTACCAACAGTAATTAGATATGAGCTTACCCACAGCACAGAGGCTCCTTACCAACAGTAGTTAGATATGAGCTTACCCACAGCACAGAGGCTCCTTACCAACAGTAATTAGATATGAGCTTACCCACAGCACAGAGGCTCCTTACCAACAGTAGTTAGATATGAGCTTACCCACAGCACAGAGGCTCCTTACCAACAGTAATTAGATATGAGCTTACCCACAGCACAGAGGCTCCTTACCAACAGTAGTTAGATATGAGCTTACCCACAGCACAGAGGCTCCTTACCAACAGTAGTTAGATATGAGCTTACCCACAGCACAGAGGCTCCTTACCAACAGTAGTTAGATATGAGCTTACCCACAGCACAGAGGCTCCTTACCAACAGTAATTAGATATGAGCTTACCCACAGCACAGATGCTGCTTACCAACAGTAGTTAGATATGAGCTTACCCACAGCACAGAGGCTCCTTACCAACAGTCATTAGATATGAGTTTACCCACAGAGGCTCCTTACCAACAGTAATTAGATATGAGCTTACCCACAGCACAGAGGCTCCTTACCAACAGTAATTAGATATGAGCTTACCCACAGCACAGAGGCTCCTTAACAACAGTAGTTAGATATGAGCTTACCCACAGCACAGAGGCTCCTTACCAACAGTAGTTAGATATGAGCTTACCCACAGCACAGAGGCTCCTTACCAACAGTAATTAGATATGAGCTTACCCACAGCACAAAGGCTCCTTGCCAACAGTAATTAGATATGAGCTTACCCACAGAACAGAGGCTCCTTACCAACAGTAGTTAGATATGAGCTTACCCACAGCACAGAGGCTCCTTACCAACAGTAGTTAGATATGAGCTTACCCACAGCACAGATGCTCCTTACCAACAGTAGTTAGATATGAGTTTACCCACAGAACAGAGGCTCCTTGCCAACAGTAATTAGATATGAGCTTACCCACAGCACAGAGGCTCCTTACCAACAGGGCCGGATTTACATCTCAGGTGCCTGTAGGCACAAAAACCTGAAGCGCCCCCCCCCACCCCCCCACCCCCCCTAGAAAAAAGTGGAAAAAATGAGGACTTTTTTTTATTATTATTTAGGACAACTAAAAATAAATATTAGATGTAAAATTACATTTTCCCTTTTATGGAGATACACAAATACACACACCAATTGCAATATTTGTTGTAATGGAAGCTACACCAAAAATCAATATTCACTTGACTCAAATGGCCATACAATTTCTATTATGTATAACAAAAACAAATCATGTTAAACTTTTAATGCAAAATATTCTAAAGAAAACCCTATTTAAAGGGACATCAAATGTGACAGTTTGCTGGGCATTTTATTATTGCACTAGTGCTTGCAGAGAAGTGTGTTAGCCTCTTGCAAAAGAGTTAAACACATAGTCAATGTCAGTTCTGAGACAGCAATACACATCTGTGCAGACCCAGATGGGCTCATAGGACATGTTTATTGACAAGCCATTAGTGTATTGCTTTTCTGGAGATGACTTTGACTATGTGCTTAACATTTTGTTGGAGTCAAACACAGTTTTGTGTAAACAATAGCAATATTAAAACTAGCAGCATGCAAGCTCATCACCATCAACAACCTGTACAGCCAGTGGAAGAAAATATAAAATGTAGGGAAAAAAATCTTGTAAACTCTGATATTTTTGGTACAAACACACACAGATGTTACATTTATTTTGTTCTGAAATATAAATATCATATGATGTTGCTCTCAAAGGAAAACATGGAATGTTGTAGATTATATGTAATCCAGGGGTCAACAAATGTGTTTAAAATTAGAATTTAGAAATTCAATGGGAGGGGTTTAGTTTTAATCTTTGCCCCTCTCTCCTTCATGGCTCCCTCAACTGCTGTAACATATTCCCAATGAAACACTCGACTTTGTAGGCACCTGGCAGCACAATTCTTACTAAAATAAATGCCCTCATAAAAAAAAAAAAAAAAAAAAAAAAAAAAAAAAAAATTTTTTTTTTTTTTTTTTTTTTTTTTATTATTGACAGGCAGGCGCCCCTCACTGCAAGGCGCCTGTAGGCACATGCCTACTGTGCCTAATGGGAAATCCGGCCCTGCTTACCAACAGTAATTATATATGAGCTTACCCACAGCACAGAGGCTCCTTACCAACAGTAATTAGATATGAGTTTACCCACAGCACAGAGGCTCCTTACCAACAGTAATTAGATATGAGCTTACCCACATCACAGAGGCTCCTTACCAACAGTAATTAGATATGAGCTTACCCACAGCACAGAGGCTCCTTACCAACAGTAAATAGATATGAGGTTACCCACAGCACAGAGGCTCCTTACCAACAGTAATTAGATATGAGCTTACCCACAGAACAGAGGCTCCTTACCAACAGTAGTTAGATATGAGCTTACCCACAGCACAGAGGCTCCTTACCAACAGTAGTTAGATATGAGCTTACCCACAGCACAGATGCTCCTTACCAACAGTAATTAGATATGAGCTTACCCACAGAACAGAGGCTCCTTACCAACAGTAATTAGATATGAGCTTACCCACAGCACAGAGGCTCCTTACCAACAGTAATTAGATATGAGCTTACCCACAGCACAGAGGCTCCTTACCAACAGTAATTAGATATGAGTTTACCCACAGCACAGAGGCTCCTTACCAACAGTAATTAGATATGAGCTTACCCACAGCACAGAGGCTCCTTACCAACAGTAATTAGATATGAGTTTACTCACAGCACAGAGGCTCCTTACCAACAGTAATTAGATATGAGCTTACCCACATCACAGAGGCTCCTTACCAACAGTAATTAGATATGAGCTTACCCACAGCACAGAGGCTCCTTACCAACAGTAATTAGATATGAGTTTACCCACAGAGGCTCCTTACCAACAGTAATTAGATATGAGCTTACCCACAGCACAGATGCTCCTTACGAACAGTAATTAGATATGAGCTTACCCACAGCACAGAGGCTCCTTACCAACAGTAATTAGATATGAGCTTACCCACAGCACAGAGGCTCCTTACCAACAGTAATTAGATATGAGTTTTCCCACAGCACAGAGGCTCCTTACCAACAGTAGTTAGATATGAGCTTACCCACAGCACAGAGGCTCCTTACCAACAGTAATTAGATATGAGCTTACCCACAGCACAGAGGCTCCTTACCAACAGTAATTAGATATGAGCTTACCCACAGCACAGAGGCTCCTTACCAATAGTAGTTAGATATGAGCTTACCCACAGCACAGAGGCTCCTTACCAACAGTAATTAGATATGAGCTTACCCACAGCACAGAGGCTCCTTACCAATAGTAGTTAGATATGAGCTTACCCATAGCACAAAGGCTCCTTGCCAACAGTAATTAGATATGAGCTTACCCACAGAACAGAGGCTCCTTACCAACAGTAGTTAGATATGAGCTTACCCACAGCACAGAGGCTCCTTACCAACAGTAGTTAGATATGAGCTTACCCACAGCACAGATGCTCCTTACCAAAAGTAATTAGATATGAGTTTACCCACAGAACAGAGGCTCCTTACCAACAGTAATTAGATATGAGCTTACCCACAGCACAGAGGCTCCTTACCAACAGTAATTAGATATGAGCTTACCCACAGCACAGAGGCTCCTTACCAACAGTAATTAGATATGAGTTTACCCACAGCACAGAGGCTCCTTACCAACAGTAATTAGATATGAGCTTACCCACATCACAGAGGCTCCTTACCAACAGTAATTAGATATGAGCTTACCCACAGCACAGAGGCTCCTTACCAACAGTAATTAGATATGAGCTTACCCACAGCACAGAGGCTCCTTACCAACAGTAATTAGATATGAGCTTACCCACAGAACAGAGGCTCCTTACCAACAGTAGTTAGATATGAGCTTACCCACAGCACAGAGGCTCCTTACCAACAGTAGTTAGATATGAGCTTACCCACAGCACAGATGCTCCTTACCAACAGTAATTAGATATGAGCTTACCCACAGAACAGATGCTCCTTACCAACAGTAATTAGATATGAGCTTACCCACAGCACAGAGGCTCCTTACCAACAGTAATTAGATATGAGCTTACCCACAGCACAGAGGCTACTTACCAACAGTAATTAGATATGAGTTTACCCACAGCACAGAGGCTCCTTACCAACAGTAATTAGATATGAGCTTACCCACAGCACAGAGGCTCCTTACCAACAGTAATTAGATATGAGTTTACCCACAGCACAGAGGCTCCTTACCAACAGTAATTAGATATGAGCTTACCCACATCACAGAGGCTCCTTACCAACAGTAATTAGATATGAGCTTACCCACAGCACAGAGGCTCCTTACCAACAGTAATTAGATATGAGTTTACCCACAGAGGCTCCTTACCAACAGTAATTAGATATGAGCTTACCCACAGCACAGATGCTCCTTACGAACAGTAATTAGATATGAGCTTACCCACAGCACAGAGGCTCCTTACCAACAGTAATTAGATATGAGCTTACCCACAGCACTGAGGCTCCTTACCAACAGTAATTAGATATGAGTTTACCCACAGCACAGAGGCTCCTTACCAACAGTAGTTAGATATGAGCTTACCCACAGCACAGAGGCTCCTTACCAACAGTAATTAGATATGAGCTTACCCACAGCACAGAGGCTCCTTACCAACAGTAATTAGATATGAGCTTACCCACAGCACAGAGGCTCCTTACCAATAGTAGTTAGATATGAGCTTACCCATAGCACAGAGGCTCCTTACCAACAGTAATTAGATATGAGTTTACCCACAGAGGCTCCTTACCAACAGTAATTAGATATGAGCTTACCCACAGCACAGAGGCTCCTTACCAACAGTAATTAGATATGAGTTTACCCATAGCACAGAGGCTCCTTACCAACAGTAATTAGATATGAGTTTACCCACAGCACAGAGGCTCCTTACCAACAGTAATTAGATATGAGCTTACCCACAGCACAGAGGCTCCTTACCAACAGTAATTAGATATGAGCTTACCCACAGCACAGAGGCTCCTTACCAACAGTAGTTAGATATGAGCTTACCCATAGCACAGAGGCTCCTTACCAACAGTAATTAGATATGAGTTTACCCACAGAGGCTCCTTACCAACAGTAATTAGATTTGAGCTTACCCACACACAGAGGCTCCTTACCAACAGTAATTAGATATGAGCTTACCCACAGCACAGAGGCTCCTTACCAACAGTAATTAGATATGAGTTTACCCACAGCACAGAGGCTCCTTACCAACAGTAATTAGATATGAGTTTACCCACAGCACAGAGGCTCCTTACCAACAGTAATTAGATATGAGCTTACCCACAGCACAGAGACTCCTTACCAATAGTAGTTAGATATGAGCTTACCCACAGCACAGAGGCTCCTTACCAATAGTAGTTAGATATGAGCTTACCCACAGCACAGAGGCTCCTTACCAACAGTAATTAGATATGAGCTTACCCACAGCACAGAGGCTCCTTACCAACAGTAGTTAGATATGAGCTTACCCACAGCACAGAGGCTCCTTACCAACAGTAATTAGATTTGAGCTTACCCACAGCACAGAGGCTCCTTACCAACAGTAATTAGATATGAGCTTACCCACAGCACCGAGGCTTCTTACCAACAGTAATGAGATATGAGCTTACCCACAGCACAAAGGCTCCTTACCAACAGTAATGAGATATGAGTTTACCCACAGCACAAAGGCTCCTTACCAACAGTAATGAGATATGCGTTTACCCACAGCACAGAGGCTCCTTACCAAAAGTAATTAGATATGAGCTTACCCATAGCATAGAGGCTTCTTACCGACAGTGATTAGATATAAGTTTACCCACAGCACAAAGGCTCCTTACCAACAGTAATGAGATATGAGCTTACCCACAGCACAGAGGTTCCTTACCAACAGTAAGTTGCTTAAAATTGCATGCTCTATCTGAATCATGAAAGAAAATGTTTGGGTTTACTGTCCCTTTAAACTTGGTTGATGTTTTGGGTAATTGACAGGCTCTGCTCTCATGCAGTTTGTTGCCCAAAAGCAAAGGGCAGGATTGAACAACAGAGCTTTTCTGCTTGAGAACTTGTCCGCCTACAGCTTGATACATTTTCCTATTCGACATGCTAGTATCATTCTAGTTTTAATGGTGACAAAGAAAAGAAGTCATCCTGCCTCCAGACTTATGTGTTTTTTTATATTCTGTTTGATTCATAATTCTGAGCCAACACTGATTTGCAATTTGTGCAAAGCCACCACTTTGGTACATGCAAAAATTAACCATTATAGCTATACTAATTTGATAAATCAGATTAACAGTCAAGAATTTGATGTTATAACAGAAATGTATTTTCTCTATCATTATAGATGAAATAGTTATAATTAGCTTCTTAACACACCTCTAGAACATTTTATTGTGAAGCAGTTATGACATTTTGTCATGGGACGGGGCAATGTATAGCCAAATATTCTAGCACCAGCCCTGCATATATGTCTCTTGTCATTGGCTCACCAATGTGTTCAGCTAGCTCCCAGTAGTGCATTGCTGCTCCTTTAATAAAGGATACAGAGGCCTAGATTTGGAGTTTGGCGGTAGCCGTCAAAACCAGCGTTAGAGGCTCCTAACGCTGGTTTTGGCCGCCCGCTGGTATTTGGAGTCAGTGATTAAAGGGTCTAACGCTCACTTTTCAGCCGCGACTTTTCCATACCGCAGATCCCCCTACGCCATTTGCGTATCCTATGTTTTCAATGGGATCTTTCTAACGCCGGTATTTAGAGTCGTTTCTGAAGTGAGCGTTAGAGCTCTAACGACAAAACTCCAGCCGCCTGAAAATAGCAGGAGTTAAGAGCTTTCTGGCTAACGCCGGTTCATAAAGCTCTTAACTACTGTACCCTAAAGTACACTAACACCCATAAACTACCTATGTACCCCTAAACCGAGCTCCCCCCACATCGCCGCCACTCGAATAAAATTTTTAACCCCTAATCTGCCGACCGCCACCTACGTTATACTTATGTACCCCTAATCTGCTGCCCCTAACCCCGCCGACCCCTGTATTACATTTATTAACCCCTAACCTGCCCCCCACAACGTCGCCGCCAGCTACTTAAAATAATTAACCCCTAATCTTCCGACCGCAAAGCGCCGCCACCTACGTTATCCCTATGTACCCCTAATCTGCTACCCCTAACACCGCCGACCCCTATATTATATTTATTAACCCCTAATCTGCCCCCCTCAACGTCGCCGACACCTGCCTACACTTATTAACCCCTAATCTGCCGAGCGGACCTGAGCGCTACTATAATAAAGTTATTAACCCCTAACCCGCCTCACTAACCCTATCATAAATAGTATTAACCCCTAATCTGCCCTCCCTAACATCGCCGACACCTAACTTCAATTATTAACCCCTAATCTGCCGAGCGGAGCTCACCGCTATTCTAATAAATGTATTAACCCCTAAAGCTAAGTCTAACCCTAACACTAACACCTCCCTAAGTTAAATATAATTTACATCTAACGAAATAAATTAACTCTTATTAAATAAATGATTCCTATTTAAAGATAAATACTTACCTGTAAAATAAATCCTAATATAGCTACAATATAAATTATAATTATATTATAGCTATTTTAGGATTAATATTTATTTTACAGGCAACTTGGTATTTATTTTAACTAGGTACAATAGCTATTAAATAGTTAAGAACTATTTAATAGTTACCTAGTTAAAATAATAACAAATTTACCTGTAAAATAAATCCTAACCTAAGATATAATTAAACCTAACACTACCCTATCAATAAAATAATTAAATAAACTACCTACAATTACCTACAATTAACCTAACACTACACTATCAATAAATTAATTAAACACAATTCCTACAAATAAATACAATTAAATAAACTAACTAAAGTACAAAAAATAAAAAAGAACTAAGTTACAAAAAATAAAAAAATATTTACAAACATAAGAAAAATATTACAACAATTTTAAACTAATTACACCTACTCTAAGCCCCCTAATAAAATAACAAAGCCCCCCAAAATAAAAAATTCCCTAGCCTATTCTAAATTAAAAAAGTTACAAGCTCTTTTACCTTACCAGCCCTGAACAGGGCCCTTTGCGGGGCATGCCCCAAGAATTTCAGCTCTTTTGCCTGTAAAAGAATAAATACAATACCCCCCCCCCAACATTACAACCCACCACCCACATACCCCTAATCTAACCCAAACCCCCCTTAAATAAACCTAACACTAAGCCCCTGAAGATCTTCCTACCTTGTCTTCACCATACCAGGTTCACCGATCCGTCCTGGCTCCAACATCTTCATCCAACCCAAGCGGGGGTTGGCGATCCATCATCCGGTGCTGAAGAGGTCCAGAAGAGGCTCCAAAGTCTTCCTCCTATCCGGCAAGAAGAGGACATCAGGACCGGCAAACATCTTCTCCAAGCGGCATCTTCAATCTTCTTCCATCCGGTGCGGAGCGGGTCCATCTTGAAGCAGGCGACGCGGATCCATCCTCTTCTTCCGTTGTCTCCCGACTAATGACGGTTCCTTTAAGGGACGTCATCCAAGATGGCGTCCCTCGAATTCCGATTGGCTGATAGGATTCTATCAGCCAATCGGAATTAAGGTAGGAATTTTCTGATTGGCTGATGGAATCAGCCAATCAGAATCAAGTTCAATCCGATTGGCTGATCCAATCAGCCAATCAGATTGAGCTCGCATTCTATTGGCTGTTCCGATCAGCCAATAGAATGCGAGCTCAATCTGATTGGCTGATTGGATCAGCCAATCGGATTGAACTTGATTCTGATTGGCTGATTCCATCAGCCAATCAGAAAATTCCTACCTTAATTCCGATTGGCTGATAGAATCCTATCAGCCAATCGGAATTCGAGGGACGCCATCTTGGATGACGTCCCTTAAAGGAACCGTCATTAGTCGGGAGACAACGGAAGAAGAGGATGGATCCGCGTCGCCTGCTTCAAGATGGACCCGCTCCGCACCGGATGGAAGAAGATTGAAGATGCCGCTTGGAGAAGATGTTTGCCGGTCCGGATGTCCTCTTCTTGCCGGATAGGAGGAAGACTTTGGAGCCTCTTCTGGACCTCTTCAGCACCGGATGATGGATCGCCAACCCCCGCTTGGGTTGGATGAAGATGTTGGAGCCAGGACGGATCGGTGAACCTGGTATGGTGAAGACAAGGTAGGAAGATCTTCAGGGGCATAGTGTTAGGTTTATTTAAGGGGGGTTTGGGTTAGATTAGGGGTATGTGGGTGGTGGGTTGTAATGTTGGGGGGGGGGGTATTGTATTTATTCTTTTACAGGCAAAAGAGCTGAAATTCTTGGGGCATGCCCCGCAAAGGGCCCTGTTCAGGGCTGGTAAGGTAAAAGAGCTTGTAACTTTTTTAATTTAGAATAGGCTAGGGAATTTTTTATTTTGGGGGGCTTTGTTATTTTATTAGGGGGCTTAGAGTAGGTGTAATTAGTTTAAAATTGTTGTAATATTTTTCTTATGTTTGTAAATATTTTTTTATTTTTTGTAACTTATTTCTTTTTCATTTTTTGTACTTTAGCTAGTTTATTTAATTGTATTTATTTGTAGCAATTGTGTTTAATTAATTTATTGATAGTGTAGTGTTAGGTTAATTGTAGGTAATTGTAGGTAGTTTATTTAATTATTTTATTGATAGGGTAGTGTTAGGTTTAATTATATCTTAGGTTAGGATTTATTTTACAGGTAAATTTGTTATTATTTTAACTAGGTAACTATTAAATAGTTCTTAACTATTTAATAGCTATTGTACCTGGTTAAAATAATTACAAAGTTGCCTGTAAAATAAATATTAATCCTAAAATAGCTACAATGTAATTATAATTTATATTGTAGCTATATTAGGATTTATTTTACAGGTAAGTATTTAGTTTTAAATAGGAATCATTTATTTAATAAGAGTTAATTAATTTCGTTAGATGTAAATTATATTTAAGTTATGGGGGTGTTAGTGTTAGGGTTAGACTTAGCGTTAGGGGTTAATACATTTATTAGAATAGCGGCGAGATTCGGTCGTCAGATTAGGGGTTAATAATTGAAGTTAGGTGTCGGCGATGTTAGGGAGGGCAGATTAGGGGTTAATACTATTTATGATAGGGTTAGTGAGGCGGATTAGGGGTTAATAACTTTATTATAGTAGCGCTCAGGTCCGCTCGGCAGATTAGGAGTTAATAAGTGTAGGCAGGTGTCGGCGACGTTGAGGGGGCAGATTAGGGGTTAATAAATATAATATAGGGGTCGGCGATGTTAGGGCAGCAGATTAGGGGTACATAGGGATAACGTAGGTTGCTGCGGTTTACGGAGCGGCAGATTAGGGGTTAAAAAAATATGCAGGGGTCAGCGATAGCGGGGGCGGCAGATTAGGGGTTAATAAGTGTAAGGCTAGGGGTGTTTAGACTCGGGGTACATGTTAGAGTGTTAGGTGCAGACGTAGGAAGTGTTTCCCCATAGGAAACAATGGGGCTGCGTTAGGAGCTGAACGCTGCTTTTTTGCAGGTGTTAGGTTTTTTTTCAGCTCAAACAGCCCCATTGTTTCCTATGGGAGAATCGTGCACAAGCACGTTTTTGAGGCCGGCCGCGTCCGTAAGCAACTCTGGTATCGAGAGTTGCATTTGCGGTAAAAATGCTCTACGCTCCTTTTTTGGAGCCTAACGCAGCATTTGTTTAAACTCTCGATACCAGAGTTAAATTTATGGTGCGGCCAGAAAAAAGCCCGCGGAGCGTTAACAGCCCTTTTACCGCCAAACTCCAAATCTAGGCCTTAGGCAATAAAACTACTGTGATAATAGAAGTAAATTAGAAAGTTGTTTAAAATGTTATGCTCTATCTGAATCATATAAGAAACATTTTGAGTTTCATGAGCCTTTAAAGGGGCAGTAAACCTAGCAAATAATGTTATATAATTCTGCACATAGTGCAAAATTATATAACATTAGCTTAGCGCCAGCTTTCTAAAGCAAAGGGTTAGAGAGATATTTTACTATAAAAACAGAACGCAGCTCCTGGCTCTACTGAGCGGGTCTGTTTTTTTCTCCTAAGCACATCGCGGGCACGCTGTCTAATCACAGCGCGCCCGATTGCGCTATTAAACTCAATGTAGCTAGCTCCCGCACTGTAATTGGGGACAAATTTACGGTAGTACCCTGCAGTCCCTAGGAAAGCTAACACTTGGGTTTTGGTCTTGGGGATGGGCCAGTTCGCGACTGCCTCAATCTCTGTCGACACCAGCCGCTGCTTTCCGCAGCACACCCGGTGTTCAAGGTACTGGACCTCCGAGCTCCCTATGGTGCACTTGTTGGGCTTCAGGGTCAAACTGGTGGCCCTGATGCGGTATATAACGATGCCTATGTGGACCAAATGGTCCTCCCAGGTGTTGCTGTAGATCACAGTGTCATCCAGGTATGCACAGGCATAGTCCTGGAGGCCATCCAGGAGGTGATCTACCATTCTCTGGAAGGTTGCCGGAGCATTCTTCATCCCAAACGGCATGACCTTGAACTGGTAGAGGCCCAAGGGGGTGATGAATGCCGACTTGGGGATGGACCGGGGGTCCAAGGGGATCTGCCAGTATTCCTTTGCAGAGGTCTAGGGTGGTCAGGAAGTGACCACGGGCGATCCGGTCTAGTAGGTCATTGACCCGGGGCATAGGGTAGGCGTCGGTCGTGGTTCTGTCATTGAGCCTACGGTAGTCTATGCAGAACCTGGTTGTCCCGTCCCGCTTGGGTACCAGCACCACCGGGGAGGCCCAGGGACTGTTGGACGGTTCAATAACACCTAGCTCCAGCAATTCCTTGAGCTCTCGGTGCATACTGTCTCTGACTGCCTTGGGGACCCGGTACACTGCCTGTAGCAGGGGTGTCTGCCCAGGGGTCTCCACTTGGTGTATCGCCGCCGTGGTGTACTCAGGGGTAGTGGAGAACATGTCTTGCCTATTCTCAAGCATTCTCTAGTCGCCTATCCTCTAGTCTTTAGCCTCTCGTCCAGCTGTATATCTGCTACGCCTGTGGGGACCTCATCTCGTCCGGGGAGCTCTGGCATGGGAAAACTCTCCTACAGTGACCCTGCTAAAAGGTTCATCAATGATGGGGAGGGGGTTAAGGAGGCTTTGGAATGGTCCCCTGACTTCCCTACTTTCTGGCACACTTCGCAAGTCTGACAGTATCGCTTAATATCAACTATAATCCCTGGCCAAAAGAAGGTCTGGGTTAGTCGGTGATGGGTCCTGGACTTTCCTAGATGTCCTACTAGGTGGATATCATGCCCTATCCGCAGCAGGTCGTACCAATATTTCTTCGGTACCACCAGCTGGCGCTTGGGCACCGGTCCTTTTCTCCTCTCGGAGATTCAGTACAGGAGCCCTTTCGCCTACTGAAAATGTTCCTCCCCGGGGTCAGTCCCTGCTCGGTCACGGTAAGGGACTAGGGTTGGGTCGCTCAGAGTCTCCTGGGCGAAGTCAGAGGGGGATGCCCAGGAGATTTGGTCGGGGGGTAGGGTAGGAGTCGGGGTGGAATGTCTTACCTGGGTACCCAGATCAAGTGCGGTAGCTTGGCATCTGGCTTGCTGGTGGGTGGTAACTGCACCAACATCTGTGGGGTGATCCCACACAAAGGCCGAGGCAAGGTGGCCGAGGTCGTTTCCCAACAAGACCTAGGTGGGCAGACGGGTCATGACTCCCACTTCCGCTGTGGGGATACTTAGTACGGCACCTCCAGCCACCCAAACAGCAAGTGACCTCCCTGTGTGGTCTGAAGCTTGGGCCAGGTGGGGTTGGAACATGGTGATTGTAGCTCCAGTGTCTCTTAGTCCCCGGGCCAACTGCCCATTGACCCAGATGTCCTGGCGATGGTGCCAGTGGTTGTCGTCAGTCACAGGGTCCACCTCATGCAGGATCCCGACTTCTTCTTCTGCCCAGTCGGCGTAATTGGTAAGGCCCTCTGCATACAGATAGTGGGCAGCAGCTTGATAGCTCCCGACAGAAGCCTTTGCCCACTGAGCCGGAGAGGGGTTCCTTGGCGACTGCGCCAGACAGTCCTTTCTGTAGTGGTCCGCCTGCCCGCACCCGTAGCATCTCCGGGGTGCACTGGGCCCAGCGGGGCGGACAGGTGCTGATCATGTCAGTGGCTGCCAAGGAGCTGCCGGAGGGCAGGCAGGGGCTGGAGCAGAGTGAGGCACTGGTCATGGTTCAGGACGGACCTGACGCCGGGCATCCAGGTACTGGTCCGCCAGGATGGCTGCTTGGTTTGCTGTTGCGGGTCGCCGATCATGGACCCATTCTCTTACCTCTGCTGGAGTATGATTGTAGAAGTGCTCCAGCAGGATGAGCTGTGTGGCTTCGGCCAAGGTGGTCACTTTGCAGCCGGTGATCCAAGAGTCCATAGCACGGGTGAACTGGTGTGTCCACTCCGCGAAAAGGCTGCCCCTCTTCCCGCCTCAGTTCTCAGAATTTCTACCAGAGAGCTTCCGGCATGTGGCCATATTGGGCAAGGATATGCTCTGTAACTTTGTCAAAGTTGTTCCTGTCCCCGGCAGGGACAGTATGGAAGGCCTCAAGAGTTCGACCGGACAGCTTCCCGAGCAACTCGGTCGGCATGGGCTACCCCCTGCAGCTCACACTGCATCTCAAAGACCTGGAGATAGCTGTCTATTTCTTTCCCCTCGTCTTTGAAGGCACGGAAAGCCTCATGAGGCAGCTTCAGTGGCTGGGAAGGCCGACCCGGAGAAGCCGGCAGGGCTCCCCCCATAGACTTATGAACCTCCGCTAACTTGAGCTGGGTGGCTTCAGACACTATCTTGGTGATTACCTCCGCTGGTGAGGTGGTGCTGTAGAGCGCCAGTCGCTACTATACCTCTCTCTGTACCTCTGACAGGACTGTCTTTACTGTGGATGCCATACTGGGTCCCTCACTGCTTTGGTCGCTATCGGAGCCACCAGCTGGCTCGTTAGCTCGATCATCCTCCATCAGTTCCTCAATGATGGCTGCCTTAGACTTGTGGCCGGCAGTTTTCCCATGAGCTTCCAGCAAGTCTTTTAGTGTTTTCTTTCGGAGCCCAGCATACTGCTCCATCCGAAGAAGTCTTCAGTTGGTGGTTTGAACGCTCCAGGTAGATGAAAGTAAGTCTTTTAGTGTTTTCTTTCAGAGCCCAGCATACTGCTCCATCCGAAGAAGTCTTCAGTTGGTGGTTTGGACGCTCCAGGTAGATGGAAGTATCCCACCGCTGCCAACTAAATGTGATGGACACCGGCTACCCCGACTGGGTAGCTCCGCTAAAGGATCCTTCCTGGACCTGGAACCTGCCGCTATGTAGCGGAGAAAGTGATTTTTAGGCAATCCCTCCCAAATAATTAGCCAGACTAGCATTCAGGTTTTTATACACAATCTCATCAAGATAAGAGCCTTATCATTCCTCCAAATTTCCCGCCCTTCCTGCCCCTCCAGACAGGCTGGAGCCTTGCATAGAGTTCATTGTCCCATAGTGTCCAGCGGTATAGTGATGGTGGTTCTGGTGTGATCCCGGGGGAGCGGCAGCACTTCCCAGTTGTCGTTGGAAAGCTCTCGGTCCCCACCTGCTACAGTCCAAAAAGCGACATGATCCATGGCTGGGGGCCGGAGCTATGGGTGATTAAACGTACACAGGGAAGGCCAATGGGGAGTAGGGGTTGTAGAGGGGAGGGTAAGAATGTTTGTGAAGTGATACAATAGCAAATAATAGGATCTTAGGAAGTCTGTTCACATTAATGCAATACTGAGCTTAATACAAGATATATATATATATATATATATATATACATGAACTAAGTACAGAACTATACTTGTCTGGCATATGATAAGAAGTAACCCCTTAAGTAGATAAACAAGCTTAGATTGAAGAGAAACATGGATCGATGTTTTCACACTGAAAATCTTTGAACAGCGTGTCTGACCTGTGTGCAGCTGAACGGAGCTCCGCGTGCAGCAGAAGGATGATGTCACAGCAGCTCCGGAGGCGCTCAGGATAGTGTAGCTGAACAGAGAAGATCGTTGCAAGGTACACTGCAGATGAGGTTAGTTCAGGAACGAAATTCAGGCAGATCGTACACAGTGTGTAAGAGAAACTAAGGTTTATCTTTGGAACAGAGAAAAATGTTAATGGTTCTCAGTTAGTATACCAGCTTGTCTCAATATCAAGCAACAAGAGGGGGGTTTGCCTGTAATTTATAGTGACTCAGTTAAATAAGCCAACTTCCTCTTAAAGGTGTACAGCAGATGTGACAGAACACCCCCTCCTAGGAGCAGCTCTGCTGATCAAACACAAGGCCTGTCGGGATGTCTTCTGTGGAACAGGGATATCAGTTGAGGAGCACATAAATTGGATGACGGTTTCCAAGAGTCATCATCATGACCATAACCCTTCCAATGAATTAAATACTGCAAGTGTCCAGACCTGATTCTAGAATCAAGAATAGAGTGTATTTCATAATCAATATCAGGTGTGGGTTGAATAAGAGGGAGAGGCTTAGAAGTTAAAGGTTCTCTAACTGCCCTATAAGGTTTAACAAGAGAAGTGTGGAAGGTTGGATGAATACGAACCTGGGAGACGTAAAGTCACAGCATTTGGGTTACAAATTGAAGTAATGGGGAAAGGCCCTACATAAAGGTCAGCGAATTTCCTACAAGGCGTGTTGAGTCTATGGTGTTTTGTAGATTACCAGACAAGGTCACCAATTTGGTATGACGGGGCTCCGATAGCAAAATCTGAAGCATCAACTTCCAGAACATACTGTAGGAGAGGATATGGAAGTTGTAGGACAGGTGCTGATGTGAAACAGTCTTTAAGAAATTTTAACACTTGTTCAGTTTCTGCAGTCCATTTAAATGGAAGTGTAGCTTTAGTGAGATTAGTTAAGGGCCTTGTAATAGCAGCAAAGTTTTTAATTAATTTTCGATAAAAGTTTGAGAACCCCATGAATCTCTGAACATCCTTTTTACTCTTTGGCGTACGCCAATTCTGAAAAGCCTGTATCTTTTCTGTTTACATATTTATTCCAATAGGTATTATTTGATACCCTGTGAATTAAAAATAAATTTTTCAGGTTTGACAAAGAGATGATAAGATATAAACATATCCTTGAAGATATCATTGAAAAGATATTGGAACGTGGCTTGGGCATTACATAGCCCGAATGGCATCACCAAGTACTCAAAAAGGCCATAGCGAGTACGGAAGGCAGTGAGCTATTCATCTCCAGATCTTATTCTAATTAAATTGTAAGCACCACGTAGGTCTAATTTAGTAAAATATTTGGCCTCATGTAATCTCTCAATCAGTTAAGGGATCAGTGGTAAAGGATACCTGTTTTTAAGGGTTCTTTGATTTAGTTGCCTATAATCAATAATAGGTCTTAGTGATTTGTCTTTATTTCTCACAAAAAATATACCAGCGCCTGCTAGTGAAGTGAATGGTCTTATAAAACCTTTCCTTAGGTTATCCTCTAAGTAGTCCTTAAGATGATCTAATTCGGGTTGGGATAACGGAAAAATATGACCACATGGTATATCAGAACCAGGTATGAGTTCTATAGGGCAGTCATATTTACGGTGAGGAGGCAATGAGGCCAATTTAACAAAGATCTTATGGACCTGATCCGGCAGTGCGGATCAGGTCCGCAAGACCTCGCTGAATGCGGAGAGCAATATGCTTTCCGTATTCAGCATTGCACCAGCAGCTCACAAGAGCTGCTGGTGCAATGCTGCCCCCTGCAGACTCGCTGCAGATTGGCCGCCAGCAGGGAGGTGTCAATCAACCCGATCATACTCGATCGGGTTGAATTACGGCGATTCCTGTCCGCCTCATCAGAGCAGGTGGACAGGGTTATGGAGCAGCGGTCTTTAGACCGCTGCTCCATAACTTGCGTTTCTGGCAAGTCTGAAGACTCGCCAGAAACACAGCCCTTCAAGCTCCATTCGGAACTTGATAGATAGGCCTCAATGTGTCTCAGTTTCTTTTTTGTCAAATACCTCCTTAACATCCAAATAATCATAGGGAATTTGGACTTCTTCAGTTAGTAAAAGAGGTAGTATAGGGAAACAGGTTTGTGAGCAAAAAGGAGAATTCAATACTATTTCAGACTTCGTCCAATTTATTATTGGATTATGTAGTCTGAGCCATGATAACCCAAGGATAATGGGAAATAAGGGTGATGGAATGATATCAAAGCTAATGTATTCCCTGTGATTATTAGCTAGAGTAGTAGGAATAGGTACTGTTTGGTATAAAACAGGACCGGAAGAGATTTCTTTTCTGTCAATAACTCTCAAAGACACAGATTTGACTTTCTTAACTACTGGAATTTTATTATTTTCCACAAATTTTACATCTATATAATTGCCAGATGCACCAGAGTCCACAATTACATCATTGTTGACTCATAGGTTATTCCACTGTAAAAAGACAGGGAAGGAACAGTAAGATACATTTTGATTTTGAGCACTTTTGAGTATGTGGCTTACCCTTCTTCTGTTTGGAGAGAGAGGGACAATCCTTAACTGTGTGACCTTCAGCTGCACAATACATGCAGAGGTGGTTAAGTCGTCTTCTCAGTTTTTCTTGTAAGTTAAGGGGCCCACGTAAAACCCCTATATCCATGGGTTCCTCTGACATCTTTGGAGGTGGAGAGGTATGCAAAGGAGGTCTCCTAGCATAAGAATCAGGTACAGATTTTTCCTGTCTTCTTTCCCGTAAGCGGCGGTCTAAGGTTATACTCAAATTTATAAGGCCATCTAAGGTATCAGGTAATTCAGATCTAGCCAATTTGTCCTTTAGGGCATCTGATAAGCCTAATCTAAATTGATTTCTGAGTGACAGCTCGTTCCAAAGGCTGTCCTTAACCCATTTCTTGAAATCTGTGATATATTCTTCTACATCTCTTTTATTCTGCCTTAGAGATCTCATGGCATTTTCTGCGGTCATTTGCTTGTACAGATTTTCATAGAGCTGTGACATTGCTAAAAAGAAATTTTCTAAGGAGTTTAATATACCATCATTTTTCTCAAAATAGCTGTTTGCCCAAATACGTGGTTCACCTCTGAGACAGGATATAACGGTGAGAACCTTAGCCCGGTCATTGTGGTATGTCCTGGGTTTTAAGGCAAACAAAAGTAGACAGGCATTTTTAAATTCCCTATATAACGATCTGTCACCAATATTTTTTTCAAGAAAAAGGCACAGTCTAGGGGCCGAAATGCGTCGATACACACGTTAAGTAGTCACTGCTCGAGTCCAATATAGGATAAGCCTATTTTCAATTGAGTTTTTTATTATTACTAGCATTATTGCACTATGTGATTTTTGTTTTCACAGGAACAATCATCACTGGATCACTTTGGACTTTTGTAATATTGGATTTTAGACTATTTTTTCTTATTTTTATTTTATTTTTTTTATTTTTATTTTTTCCTTAAAGTGAAGGTAAAGTTTTCCGCAATTGAAAGCAGTATTATGTTAATTATTTAATATATGGCAAAATCGCTAAATTGTTATCACATATTTGTATATATATATAAATAAAAAATAAATACTTTTTCTCTTCTTGTTCGGCCGCTTATAGCTCCTCCCTCCAGTTAGTTCCTGGTTTCTTTGAGTATTACGTATAGAGCGTTCCCACCCGCTCAATACGTATTGTAAATGCGCGTTCGCGATTCTCTGAAAGCTTGCGCATGTGCACATCACGCCGTAACGTCTAATTGCACCTGCGCGACTAAAAACAATGACGATCTAAAGCGCATGCGTCAATCCCCGTTGCATCCATGTTTGTAAACACACTGCGTCCAGGCGAGTTGCTTGATTGAGGACGATTTGCGCATGCGATAATCTTGAACGAGCACGGCTTACAAGCTACAGGAAGTGTAGCTAACGCATGCGCACAATGAATACAAATTAAGTGACGTCAAATGACGGCCGCCTAACGGCCAGACATAGGATTGGCTACTCGAAGAACGTGACCTAGCTCCCAAAAAAAAACGGGCAGATTACAGAACGATTAGTTTCCAGTGTAAAACGGCTGATAAATCGGTAAATATTCAGAAGTAACAAAATTGATGAATTAAACTACCCTTAATTTTTAGGCTACTTACATTTGCAATCATCTAAACATGCTAACTTTACCTTCACTTTAAGATGTTATTACCTCTCTCACTGGCACTAGGATATTGTTGGACACATAATTTATTTAATTGGATACACAGTACACTGTATATGGGACATTTATAAAGGATACTCTCTATCACTTGGGACTTTTTGTATTAATTATACCAATTGTAATTGGCTGTGCCCTTTAATTTTATAGGGCCAATTACTTTGCTGTTTTTATTAATTCCATTTTTTAATAGGTTTTGTATGTATAGGGTACCCTATTTTATGTGTTAATAAATGTATTTTTCACTTGTATTTTCCATTTTAGTGTAATTATCTGTTATTTTGATACTTCACTTCAGCCTAGTTGGCGCTCCCTCTACACTTATTATAGTTAACTTCTTTGAGTTTATAGGGATCTCACTTTGGAAACTTGTATCTTTCTAATGCTGGCGCTGTATATGTGTATTTTCTAATTCCTCATAACAAGGCCATGCAGGCAATATTGTCAGAACTCACTATACCACCTTAAGTTAAGTCTCATACAATTATCAATACCACCTTTACTTTTTAGTTCTTAGCCTATTTAAGTTTTCCCCTGACGTCAGCCAGGTGCTTAGTAATTGAGTTTTATCCCTAGGTAACTCTGCTACAAACTGAGCTCCTGCTTATCCCAAGCTACCTTATTGGAAAATAGTTCAAAACTTTATTCAAAGGAAACTGACACCTTGCTACGGTGTTCTATTTTCATTACTTTGGTTACGGTATATATTTCTGTTACATTTCCTCACATTATATCAAGTAAGGATTATTCCTCAAACATCCGAGTGCCTTTTCAACATCACCAGAAGATTTGTGAGTTTTATTTCTCCCGCGGACTGCATATCTGTGACGTCAGACGCCAACCGCAACCGGTTTTCAGTAAGCTGTCACTCACCGCTTAGCAGCTGTTGTCCTGAGTGCCGCTCGAGTTCTCTGCTCTCAGCCGATTCAACAGGTAACCTACGACTAACTCACTACAGCTATTTGAGTTGTTTAACATCTTATTGTGACTTTAAATCATTGGCGCACATATCACTAACTATTGGTCACAGATGAACTGCTGCATAAATTGTATTGATACATATGAACTGATACTTTTCCACAAATCATCAGAAAGAATTACTTTGTTAAACTGTTTCATATTGGATACTTAACATATTAAGGTACTCCTTTAATTTCTCTAAGTCTCCACATAGACTTAAAGTTTATTAACTCACTCTGAGCCCCATTCTGTTTAACATCGTCATATGTTAATTAAGTGCTGAGTGAAACATTACATCTGATCCGCAGCTGTAGATCCACTACAATAGTTAAAAGAACTTTTACCAACTAAGTCCTAACAGAATTACTAAGCCATAAATATGGATCCAGCGGATCTGCCGAAAATTGTTTACAATCTTACACAAAAGGTAGATCAATTAGGACAGGCCATGAGTGCCTTACAAGTGGAGAATGAGACTTTGAGAAAGGTTATCAGAGACACTGTGAAGGTTACAACACCACCTCCGGTAAGCCAACCTGAGCCTCAGATAGCATCCCCTGATTTCTTTTCAGGCGACGGACGTCTATATCGTCAATTTAAGAATGCATGCATGTTGCTTTTTACACTCAAACCTAAAACTTACCCTAGTGATCACCTGAAAGTTTTGACAATGATATCTTTTTTACGTGGTGAACCCAGGATCTGGGCAGACTCGTTTTATGAAACACATAATCCTATTCTCACTTCCCTACCAGATTTCCTCACTGCCATGGATGAATTGTATTTGGATACTAATTCACAAATTACAGCTGAAACTAAGATGAGAGCTTTACGACAAGGTTCAAAACCAGTTGAGGTGTATATCACTGAATTTAAGCAGTTTTCTACAGACTCCCAATGGAATCAAATAGCTCTTAGAAACCAATTCAGGCTGGGTCTCTCTGAGTCTATTAAGGATGAGTTGGCTAGAGTGGTTCTACCAGATACATTGGAAGGGCTGATGAGGCTGTCCATACAAATAGACAGGCGTCTCAGGGAAAGGAGAAGTGAAAGACACAGTTCTGAAGTTATCTACCGGAAACCTACGCCTCCCATATCCCATGGGCATACTAGTAGTATCACTCAAGAGCCGATGGAGATTGGAGTTCTAAGAGGTCCTCTATCACTAGAAGAAAAGCAGAGACGCAAAACTCTAGCTCTCTGTCTATACTGTGCTAATCCTTCCCATTCCGTAAAGGAATGTCCACTGTTACAAAAGAATAAGAAAAGTAAGTGCATTATGACTAACATTTCTACCTCAAAGCAGAATAACCCTATTTATTGTATCATCTCTCTCTCTTTGCAGTGGGAACGTAGACGCCTAACCACTGAGGCTATTGTTGACACCGGGGCCCACGGGAATTATATAGATTCTACCATTGTGAAAATAAATAAAATACCACTTGAAAGAAAAATCACTCCTGTCTCTATTCGTGTCGTTGATGGCACATACATATCTAGCGGTCCAATAACACATCATACTGTTCCTCTATTGGTTGTCACACAAGACAATCATCATGAATATATTCATTTTGATGTATTGCCTTCTCCTCTTTTTCCTGTGGTTTTAGGTATACAGTGGATACGCTTGCATGAACCCACTATAGTCTGGAAGACATTAAAACTCACTTTAGACTCCCCTTATTGTAAGAGTACCTGTACATCTTCCACACATTTAATACAGGTAGCACAGGTAGATGAGGAGTTGCCTATCATTCCTAAGGAGTACACCCAATATATAGAAGTATTTAGCAAACGTGAGGCAGAAAACTTACCACCACACCGCAGTTATGACTGTCCCATAGACCTTAAACCTGGTGCAACTATACCCTATGGGCACTTATACCCTTTGAGTCAACCTGAGCTCGAACATTTAAAAGCATATTTAGACGAGAACCTTAAGAAGGGATTTATAAGACCCTCTGTATCTCCTGCTGGTGCAGGAATGTTTTTTGTCAAAAACAAAGATCAATCATTACGTCCGATCATAGATTACAGAGACCTAAACAAAATCACTGTTAAGAATAGGTACCCTCTCCCATTAATACCCGAGCTCATAGAACGCCTTCACAAAGCTAAGATTTTCACCAAATTAGATCTCAGGGGGGCCTACAACCTCATACGCATAAGAGAGGGAGATGAGTGGTTAACTGCCTTTAGGACTCGATACGGTCTGTATGAGTACCTAGTTATGCCATTTGGCCTTACCAATGCACCAGCTACTTTCCAACACTACATCAATGATGTCTTCAGAGACCTGTTAGACATCTGTGTCGTAGTCTATCTGGATGACATCCTGATCTACTCCCAAAACCTTCAAGATCATATTAAGCACGTCAGCTGGGTACTCTCAAGATTACAAGTACATCGACTTTACGCAAAGGCTGAAAAATGCTTATTTCACACTCAAAAGATATCTTTTCTTGGTTACAACATCTCCTCTGAAGGCATTGAGATGCAACAAGACAAGGTTGAAGCAGTAAAAGATTGGCCTATCCCACAAACCCGAAAGGATCTCCAACGCTTCTTAGGTTTTAGCAACTACTACCGAAAATTTATAAAAAATTATTCCTCTATCGCTAAACCACTTACCATCCTTACGGGCAGTACAACTACCTATCGGTGGAACTCAAAGGCCAATGAAGCATTTGAATTCTTAAAACACTCCTTTACTACAGCTCCAATATTGCGTCACCCTGATCCTGCTTTACAGTATTTTCTTGAAGTGGCTTGAACAGTATCTGCGCTGCTACTGTGCCTACCACCAAACAGACTGGAAGAAATTCCTTTCAACTGCAGAATTCGCATATAACAACTCTCTCAATTCGTCCAGTAAGATGTCACCATTCTTCGCGAATTATGCATACCATCCAAAGATTAGTCTCTCAACAAAAGACTCTTCTTTAAACCCAAATGTGGAGGATCTAACTGATAGACTTACTGAAAACTGGCAACTATTACAAAGGAATCTACAAACAGCTCAAGAAACACAGAAGAAGTATTATGACCTCAGAAGAAGGCCATCCCCACAATATTCAATTGGAGATTGGGTCTGGCTATCTACAAAAAATCTAAAATTGCAGACCCCAAGCAAGAAACTAGCAAGCCTCTTTATAGGACCATTTCGTATTATACGTATCATCAACCAAAATGCTGTCACTTTACAACTTCCTGCCACTCTTGCCATCCATCCTACATTCCACGTCTCCTTATTGAAACCTGCAAAAAACACTGGTACTCAACTACTACCTCCTGAAGCTCAGTCTTTAGACCCTAACGTTTATGAAGTGAGGGATATTTTGGATTCACGTTTATATAAAGGGGATCTACAATACCTTGTCAGTTGGAAGGGGTATTCTTCAGACGAAGACACATGGGAACCCCATAATCTTGTGAACGCTCCCCGATTGGTGTCTCGCTTCCATTCAAGGAATCCTCATAGACCTCACTTACAAGCCGTGGGACGGCTTGAGTGAAGGGGGCAATCTGTCAGAACTCACTATACCACCTTAAGTTAAGTGTCATACAATTATCAATACCACCTTTACTTTTTAGTTCTTAGCCTATTTAAGTTTTCCCCTGACGTCAGCCAGGTGCTTAGTAATTGAGTTTTATCCCTAGGTAACTCTGCTACAAACTGAGCTCCTGCTTATCCCAAGCTACCTTATTGGAAAATAGTTCAAAACTTTATTCAAAGGAAACTGACACCTTGCTACGGTGTTCTATTTTCATTACTTTGGTTACGGTATATATTTCTGTTACATTTCCTCACATTATATCAAGTAAGGATTATTCCTCAAACATCCGAGTGCCTTTTCAACATCACCAGAAGATTTGTGAGTTTTATTTCTCCCGCGGACTGCATATCTGTGACGTCAGACGCCAACCGCAACCGGTTTTCAGTAAGCTGTCACTCACCGCTTAGCAGCTGTTGTCCTGAGTGCCGCTCGAGTTCTCTGCTCTCAGCCGATTCAACAGGTAACCTACGACTAACTCACTACAGCTATTTGAGTTGTTTAACATCTTATTGTGACTTTAAATCATTGGCGCACATATCACTAACTATTGGTCACAGATGAACTGCTGCATAAATTGTATTGATACATATGAACTGATACTTTTCCACAAATCATCAGAAAGAATTACTTTGTTAAACTGTTTCATATTGGATACTTAACATATTAAGTTACTCCTTTAATTTCTCTAAGTCTCCACATAGACTTAAAGTTTATTAACTCACTCTGAGCCCCATTCTGGTTAACATCGTCATATGTTAATTAAGTGCTGAGTGAAACATTACATCTGATCCGCAGCTGTAGATCCACTACAATAGTTAAAAGAACTTTTACCAACTAAGTCCTAACAGAATTACTAAGCCATAAATATGGATCCAGCGGATCTGCCGAAAATTGTTTACAATCTTACACAAAAGGTAGATCAATTAGGACAG
Source organism: Bombina bombina (assembly GCF_027579735.1). Taxonomy (NCBI): domain Eukaryota; kingdom Metazoa; phylum Chordata; class Amphibia; order Anura; family Bombinatoridae; genus Bombina; species Bombina bombina. The sequence continues at coordinate 1,064,586,527 of NC_069504.1, read as the reverse complement.
GCCATGAGTGCCTTACAAGTGGAGAATGAGACTTTGAGAAAGGTTATCAGAGACACTGTGAAGGTTACAACACCACCTCCGGTAAGCCAACCTGAGCCTCAGATAGCATCCCCTGATTTCTTTTCAGGCGACGGACGTCTATATCGTCAATTTAAGAATGCATGCATGTTGCTTTTTACACTCAAACCTAAAACTTACCCTAGTGATCACCTGAAAGTTTTGACAATGATATCTTTTTTACGTGGTGAACCCAGGATCTGGGCAGACTCGTTTTATGAAACACATAATCCTATTCTCACTTCCCTACCAGATTTCCTCACTGCCATGGATGAATTGTATTTGGATACTAATTCACAAATTACAGCTGAAACTAAGATGAGAGCTTTACGACAAGGTTCAAAACCAGTTGAGGTGTATATCACTGAATTTAAGCAGTTTTCTACAGACTCCCAATGGAATCAAATAGCTCTTAGAAACCAATTCAGGCTGGGTCTCTCTGAGTCTATTAAGGATGAGTTGGCTAGAGTGGTTCTACCAGATACATTGGAAGGGCTGATGAGGCTGTCCATACAAATAGACAGGCGTCTCAGGGAAAGGAGAAGTGAAAGACACAGTTCTGAAGTTATCTACCGGAAACCTACGCCTCCCATATCCCATGGGCATACTAGTAGTATCACTCAAGAGCCGATGGAGATTGGAGTTCTAAGAGGTCCTCTATCACTAGAAGAAAAGCAGAGACGCAAAACTCTAGCTCTCTGTCTATACTGTGCTAATCCTTCCCATTCCGTAAAGGAATGTCCACTGTTACAAAAGAATAAGAAAAGTAAGTGCATTATGACTAACATTTCTACCTCAAAGCAGAATAACCCTATTTATTGTATCATCTCTCTCTCTTTGCAGTGGGAACGTAGACGCCTAACCACTGAGGCTATTGTTGACACCGGGGCCCACGGGAATTATATAGATTCTACCATTGTGAAAATAAATAAAATACCACTTGAAAGAAAAATCACTCCTGTCTCTATTCGTGTCGTTGATGGCACATACATATCTAGCGGTCCAATAACACATCATACTGTTCCTCTATTGGTTGTCACACAAGACAATCATCATGAATATATTCGTTTTGATGTATTGCCTTCTCCTCTTTTTCCTGTGGTTTTAGGTATACAGTGGATACGCTTGCATGAACCCACTATAGTCTGGAAGACATTAAAACTCACTTTAGACTCCCCTTATTGTAAGAGTACCTGTACATCTTCCACACATTTAATACAGGTAGCACAGGTAGATGAGGAGTTGCCTATCATTCCTAAGGAGTACACCCAATATATAGAAGTATTTAGCAAACGTGAGGCAGAAAACTTACCACCACACCGCAGTTATGACTGTCCCATAGACCTTAAACCTGGTGCAACTATACCCTATGGGCACTTATACCCTTTGAGTCAACCTGAGCTCGAACATTTAAAAGCATATTTAGACGAGAACCTTAAGAAGGGATTTATAAGACCCTCTGTATCTCCTGCTGGTGCAGGAATGTTTTTTGTCAAAAACAAAGATCAATCATTACGTCCGATCATAGATTACAGAGACCTAAACAAAATCACTGTTAAGAATAGGTACCCTCTCCCATTAATACCCGAGCTCATAGAACGCCTTCACAAAGCTAAGATTTTCACCAAATTAGATCTCAGGGGGGCCTACAACCTCATACGCATAAGAGAGGGAGATGAGTGGTTAACTGCCTTTAGGACTCGATACGGTCTGTATGAGTACCTAGTTATGCCATTTGGCCTTACCAATGCACCAGCTACTTTCCAACACTACATCAATGATGTCTTCAGAGACCTGTTAGACATCTGTGTCGTAGTCTATCTGGATGACATCCTGATCTACTCCCAAAACCTTCAAGATCATATTAAGCACGTCAGCTGGGTACTCTCAAGATTACAAGTACATCGACTTTACGCAAAGGCTGAAAAATGCTTATTTCACACTCAAAAGATATCTTTTCTTGGTTACAACATCTCCTCTGAAGGCATTGAGATGCAACAAGACAAGGTTGAAGCAGTAAAAGATTGGCCTATCCCACAAACCCGAAAGGATCTCCAACGCTTCTTAGGTTTTAGCAACTACTACCGAAAATTTATAAAAAATTATTCCTCTATCGCTAAACCACTTACCATCCTTACGGGCAGTACAACTACCTATCGGTGGAACTCAAAGGCCAATGAAGCATTTGAATTCTTAAAACACTCCTTTACTACAGCTCCAATATTGCGTCACCCTGATCCTGCTTTACAGTATTTTCTTGAAGTGGCTTGAACAGTATCTGCGCTGCTACTGTGCCTACCACCAAACAGACTGGAAGAAATTCCTTTCAACTGCAGAATTCGCATATAACAACTCTCTCAATTCGTCCAGTAAGATGTCACCATTCTTCGCGAATTATGCATACCATCCAAAGATTAGTCTCTCAACAAAAGACTCTTCTTTAAACCCAAATGTGGAGGATCTAACTGATAGACTTACTGAAAACTGGCAACTATTACAAAGGAATCTACAAACAGCTCAAGAAACACAGAAGAAGTATTATGACCTCAGAAGAAGGCCATCCCCACAATATTCAATTGGAGATTGGGTCTGGCTATCTACAAAAAATCTAAAATTGCAGACCCCAAGCAAGAAACTAGCAAGCCTCTTTATAGGACCATTTCGTATTATACGTATCATCAACCAAAATGCTGTCACTTTACAACTTCCTGCCACTCTTGCCATCCATCCTACATTCCACGTCTCCTTATTGAAACCTGCAAAAAACACTGGTACTCAACTACTACCTCCTGAAGCTCAGTCTTTAGACCCTAACGTTTATGAAGTGAGGGATATTTTGGATTCACGTTAATATAAAGGGGATCTACAATACCTTGTCAGTTGGAAGGGGTATTCTTCAGACGAAGACACATGGGAACCCCATAATCTTGTGAACGCTCCACGATTGGTGTCTCGCTTCCATTCAAGGAATCCTCATAGACCTCGCTTACAAGCCGTGGGACGGCTTGAGTGAAGGGGGCAATCTGTCAGAACTCACTATACCACCTTAAGTTAAGTGTCATACAATTATCAATACCACCTTTACTTTTTAGTTCTTAGCCTATTTAAGTTTTCCCCTGACGTCAGCCAGGTGCTTAGTAATTGAGTTTTATCCCTAGGTAACTCTGCTACAAACTGAGCTCCTGCTTATCCCAAGCTACCTTATTGGAAAATAGTTCAAAACTTTATTCAAAGGAAACTGACACCTTGCTACGGTGTTCTATTTTCATTACTTTGGTTACGGTATATATTTCTGTTACATTTCCTCACATTATATCAAGTAAGGATTATTCCTCAAACATCCGAGTGCCTTTTCAACATCACCAGAAGATTTGTGAGTTTTATTTCTCCCGCGGACTGCATATCTGTGACGTCAGACGCCAACCGCAACCGGTTTTCAGTAAGCTGTCACTCACCGCTTAGCAGCTGTTGTCCTGAGTGCCGCTCGAGTTCTCTGCTCTCAGCCGATTCAACAGGTAACCTACGACTAACTCACTACAGCTATTTGAGTTGTTTAACATCTTATTGTGACTTTAAATCATTGGCGCACATATCACTAACTATTGGTCACAGATGAACTGCTGCATAAATTGTATTGATACATATGAACTGATACTTTTCCACAAATCATCAGAAAGAATTACTTTGTTAAACTGTTTCATATTGGATACTTAACATATTAAGTTACTCCTTTAATTTCTCTAAGTCTCCACATAGACTTAAAGTTTATTAACTCACTCTGAGCCCCATTCTGGTTAACATCGTCATATGTTAATTAAGTGCTGAGTGAAACATTACATCTGATCCGCAGCTGTAGATCCACTACAATAGTTAAAAGAACTTTTACCAACTAAGTCCTAACAAATATAATTCTGTTTGGAATTATACACAGATTATGATGTACACAGAAAAGAGTTTACGCTGAAGTCTATTAAGTATTTGCTAACGCATAATTTTTTCATATTCGAAGGGGATTACTTTTACCAAACCAGGGGATAGCCATGAGGGCAAAATTTTCCCCAACCTACGCCAATTTATATCTTGGCTGGTTGGAGCTGTCCTGTGTTTTTGGTGATGGTAATCCCTTTAGGGAGAATATTATATATTATGGTCGCTATATCGACGACTTGGTGTTTGTCTTTAAGGGAGACATGACACAGACACAAGGGAGACATGACACAGACACAAGGGAGACATGACACAGACACAAGGGAGACATGACACAGACACAAGGGAGACATGACACAGACACAAGAGAGACATGACACAGACACAAGGGAGACATGACACAGACACAAGGGAGACATGACACAGACACAAGGGAGACATGTCACAGACACAAGGGAGACATAACACAGACACAAGGGAGACATGTCACAGACACAAGGGAGACATGACACAGACACAAGGGAGACATGACACAGACACAAGGGAGACATGACACAGACACAAGGGAGACATGACACAGACACAAGGGAGACATGACACAGACACAAGGGAGACATGACACAGACACAAGGGAGACATGACACAGACACATAACTTTTTCACTTATTTATCACAAAACCATTTAAATTTGAAATTTACCATGGAAGTAACGAATGCATGCCTTTTTTAATGTAATATTAAAACCCAATTAATCGAAAAAGAAGGTAGAGGTTGAAATTTTCAGGAAACAAACTGCAGGCAACACATTATTAAAGGCAGATTCATATCATTCTAAACATGTCATTAGGGCTATACCTAAAGGGCAGTACATGAGAACAAAGCGTAATTGCACTACAGAAGAGGCATTTGAAATTCACTCTAACAGAACCACATAAAGGTTTCTGGAGAGAGGTTACACATGATAACACTTAAATGAAGCAAAAAGGCAAGTGGATCTAATGATAAGGGAAGATCTAGCGAGGCCCAAAATATTTGTAAAAAATGATTTTCAGAGAAAAACAGTTTTTATAACAGCCTACAGCAGAGAACATAATGTGACTTTGTTCGGAAAGCACTGCCAATTTTGAGAGGGGATAAATCTCTGGATACAATTGTGGAGAATGGGTGTCAATTTGTAACTAGAAAATCAAGGACACTGTCTAATATTCTCTCTCCATCAATGTTACCCAGAAAGGAGACCACTAATTGGTTAACTCCAAAACAATTTTTTTTCAGATGTGGTAGAAGATAAGGCAAATCATGCACACATGCTATTTTTGGCAATGTATTTACATCTATTGATTATAAAAAAAAGCTTCAGTATAAAGAATTACATTAATTGTAACACCCGATATGTTATATATTTATTGACATGTAAATCATGTAATATAAAGTATATCAGACGACAAGACCCTTAAATAATAGATTTTTAGAACATCTGAGATCAATTGAAGATCCAGAATCAGATACCCCATCACAATGGAAATAGTAATTTACTATTATTTCAGGGCATTCAACATGTGAGGAGACATGCTACGGGGAGGAAATATGTGTAAGATACTGGGTCAGAAGGAGGTATACTGGATATTCCAGTTAAGCACAAGGGTACCAAAAGGTCTAAACTCTAACTGGGAAGTAAAATTGTACGTGGAGTAAGCAAAACCATATATACAGAATAATGAGGATGTAATTAACTCCTTATTAGATATGTGCAATTCGTTTCGGATCAATTCGGAAATTTGGCAAATTCGGAGATTCGGATCGTACCGAATTTCCGAATTAAAATACTGCCGAATTTACCGAATAAATACGAATTAGTTCGGATTTATTCGGTAAATTCGGATGGCCATGGATTACACTAGTATTGTACAGTATATTAGGTTATATCACTCTGCTATGGGTTACACCTAATATACAGTACATAATACTAGTCTAATCCCACCTAACACTTACCGAATTTCCGAACCGAATCCAGCCGAATTTCTTCGAATCCGAATGAATCCGAAACGAAACCGAACCGAATCGATTCAAAATTTTCTGAATTCAAATCGATCCGAACCGAAATTCAAAAAATTCAGAATCGATCCGAACCGAACCGAATTTTTTCGCCATGCACATATCTACTCCTTATATGATTAAGTATCACTGTATCAATTTTAAATGATATATCCTTTTGTTTATTTGTGTATACATTTATATGAAGCAATTTAAATACCTTATCTATAACAGCATTGCACTATCGAACAACGTTACAAAATAGAATAACAAGAAGAATTCTTGTATATGACCTGGAGATGGTTGTCATAAGATTGTCCTTTAGGTTCAATATATGTGCTATGTGATATTAGATCCAGCGGGCTTAAGGTGGATTTAACACCTCCACGTGTATAAGTAGGAATATGAGAAAGTGTATGTGTATAAGTGTTTCCTTTCTATGAATCAATTGTTATACTCACTAAAATGTATCAGCAGGAACGTGATAAAGCAATATGTAACAGTGTGTCCATTTTAGGAATCTATTGCTATTTTTACCAAAATGTATATATGTAAATACTAGTTGATAAGCCTGCCCTGAGGGCAGTCTATGTGTTAAAAATACAACCCCCCCAAGCTACAAAAAATAAAAAAGTAAAAATACAGAAAAAAAATAAACAAAGCTATCCAAAATAAGAAAATTAAACCTAAACTAATACCCCTATAAAAATAAAAAATCCCCCCAAAATAAAAACACCCACAATCTAATACTAAACTACCAATAGCCCTTAAAAATACTTTTTGTAGGGCATTGCCCTAAAGAAATTAGCTCTTTTACATAAATAAACAAAGTCCCCCTTAACAGTAAAACCACCCACCCACTAAACCCCCCAAAATAATAAAAGCTAACACTAATAAACCTAAACTACCCATTGCCCCTAAAGGGGTATTTGTATGGGCATTGCTCTTAAAAGGGCATTCAGCTCTTTTTCACTGCCCTTAAAAGGGCATTCAGCTCTTTTTGAAATTGCCCAATGAACCCTAATCTAAAAAAACTATTTTTTTTTAAAAACTAACTTACACTAAAGCCCCAAAAAGTTACTCAAGGTTTCAGAAGTCCGGCGGAGGTTTTCTTTCAGGCGGGTGCATCATCTTCATCCACAGCAAAGGCGGGGCGGAGGTCCAGAGGAATCTTCACAGATGTGGCGATCCTCGGCGGTGGTCATCTGTGGCAGCGGTGGTGGTGGTCCTCGGTGGCATGGAGGCTCCTCTTCAGCCGATGTCCGTCGTATACTGAATATTGAATGCAAGGTACCGCAATCAATTTGGGGTACCTTGCATTCCTATTGGCTGAATTTTTCAAAACAGCCAATAGGATTAGAGCTACAGAAATCCTATTGGCTGTTCAAATCAGCCAATAAGATTTCAGTAGCTCTCATCCTATTGGCTGATTTAGAAAATTTCAGCCAATAGGAATGCAAGTTACCCCAATAAATATGGGGTACCTTGAATTCAATGTTCAGTGTGTGGCAGACGATCACATGAAGAGGAATCTCCACTCTTCTCCAAGGGCCGCTGCCGATGACCGTCGCCGAGGATTGCCACATCTGGGAAGACCGCTCCGGACCTCCGTTCCGTGCCGCCTTCCCTGTGGATGAAGATGATGGACCTGCCTGGAAGAAGACCTTCTCCGATGGACTTATGAAATCGTGAGTACCAATTTGGGGCTTTAGTGTTAGTTAGTTTTTTTTTGGGGGGGTTGTTTTTTTAGATTAGGATTTACTGGGCCATTTGCAAAAGAGCTGAATTCCCTTTTAAGGGCAGTGAAAAAGATCTGAATGCTCTTTTAAGGGCAATCCCCATACAAATGCCTCTTTAGGGACAATCAGTAGTTTAGGTTTATTAGTGTTAGTTTTTTTTATTTTGGGGGATTTGTTGGGTGGGGGGTTTTACTGTTAGGGGGAACTTTGTTTATTTTTAATGTAAAAGAGCTGATTTCTTTAGGGCAATGCCTTACAAAAAGCCCTTTTAAGGGCTATTGCTAGTTTATTCTTAGATTAGGGGGTGTTTTTATTTTGGGGGGCTTTTTTATTTTCATAGGGATTAGGTTTAATATTTTATTTTGGATAGTGTTGTTTATTATTTTTTGTAATGTTATCCTTTTTTATTTTCTGTAATTTTAGATTAATGTCATTTTTTTTTAATTGTAATGGATTTTTTTTAAATGTAATTAAGTGGTTAATTTAGGGGGTGTTAGGTTAGGGGGCTTAGTCATTAAATAATTTTTTTGGATTGTGGGGGTTGGTGGTTTAGGAGTTAATAAGTAAATTAGCTGTAATGCGTTGTGGGGGGTTGGCGGATTTAGGGGTTAATGATTTTATTGGGTATTTTTTTTGCTTAATACTTTGAGGCCTATTTATCATAGGTTTTGCAGACCTGATCCGACAGTGCAGATCAGGTCCGCCAGACCTCGCTGAATAAGGAGAGCAATAAGCTCTCCATATTCAGCATTGCACCAGCAGCTCACAAGAGCTGCTGGTGCAACGCCGCCCCCTGCAGACTCGAGGCCAATCGGCCGCCAGCAGGGAGGTGTCAATCAACCTGATCGTATTCGATCGGGTTGATTTCTGACGATTGCTGTCTGCCTCATCAGAGCAGGCAGACAGGGTTAGACCGCTGCTTCATAACTGCTGTTTCTGGCGAGTCTGGAGACTCGCCAGAAACACGGGCCCACAAGCTCCATCCGGAGCTTGATAAATGGGCCTCTTTGTGCGGGTGGATAGTTTTTTAAAAAAAATACTTATTGCGTTTTATTTTTTATTTTTTATTACTTATTGTGTAATGCTCAGTTTGCCTTCGCTGCATCCCGGTGAATTCCGAAAATGGCAGGGTTGTGAAAGAATCTTTTCACCACCCTGCCATTTTCGGAATTTATTTAGCAATGGAAGACATTCAAGAATTGCAAATTATCATTACCGGTATATATACTGTATATATATATATTTTTTATTTTATTTTTTTTAATAATCATTTAGCATGTAAATTAACACATCAATTTAAAGGGACACTGAACCCAAATTTTTTCTTTCGTGATTCGGATAGAGCATTCAATTTTAAGCAACTTTCTAGTTTACTCCTATTGTCAAATTTTCTTCATTCTCTTGCTATCTTTATTTGAAAAGCAATAATGTAAGTTTAGATGCCGGCCCATTTTTTATGAATAACCTGGGTTTTCTTGCTGATTGGTGAATAATTTCACCCACCAATAAACAAGTACTGTCCATGGTGCTGAACCAAAAATTGGCTGGCTCCTTAGCTTAGATGCCTTCTTTTTCAAATAAAGATAGCAAGGGAACGGAAGAAAAAACGTGGGTCAGTGTCCCTTTCAGCATTGTATTTTTGGGTTAAATATATATATATATATATATATATATATATATATATATATATATTTATCTTTTTAACTTTGATCACACAGTTCCCCATAGACCAAAATGTAAATCCCCTTATTTTTAACATGTTTGGATATCACCTTACATCCGCAAAGTTTAACCCCTAAAACCTGTTTCTGATTTGTGATTAATATTCAAAGCACTTGTAATGGATGGTTATTAATTAATTATTTGTTCTACATTAATGGGTGCACAATATTTTATTTTCTCAACTTGTAATATAGCCAATAATATATAATTTTGTTAATAAAAAATATTCGACTAGATTACGAGTTGTGCGTTAGGGTAAAAAAAGCAGTGTTAAGAGGTCCTAACTCTGCTTTTTTACGCTCGCTGGTATTACGAGTCTTGAAGGTTTAGGGTTACCACACACTTCTTTGGCCTTACCGCAAAACGACTTACGTAAACTTCGTAAAGTCTTTTTTCTATGGGACTATAGCGCTGGTATTACGGGTCTGTCCTGGGAGGCCAAAAAGTGAGCGGTACACCCTACCCTGTAAAGAGTCCTAATGCATTTAAAAGTCAGTAGTTATGAGTTTTATGGTACAACGCCGTAACATAAAACTCATAACTAAAGTGCTAAAAAGTACACTAACACACATAAACTACCTACTAACCCCTAAACCAAGGCCCTCCCACATCGCAAACACTATAATAAAAATTTTAACACCTAATCTGCCGCTCCGGACACCGCCGCCACCTACATTATATTTATGAACCCCTAATCTGCTGCCCCCAACATTGCCGACACCTACACTATAATTATTAACCCCTAATCTGCCGCTCCGGACACCGCCGCCACCTACATTATATGTATTAACCTCTAATTTGCTGCCCCCAACGTAGCCGCCACTATATTAAAGTTATTAACCCCTAAACCTAAGTCTAACCCTAACACCCCCTAACTTAAATATAATTACAATAAATCTAAATAAATATTCCTATCATTAACTAAATTATTCCTATTTAAAACTAAATACTTACCTGTAAAATAAACCCTAAGATAGCTACAATATAACTAATAGTTACATTGTAGCTATTTTAGGGTTTATTTTTATTTTACAGGCAAGTTTTATTTATTTTAACTAGGTAGAATAGTTATTAAATAGTTATTAACTATTTAATAACTACCTAGCTAAAATAAATACAAAAGTACCTGTAAAATAAAACCTAACCTAAGTTACACTAACACCTAACACTACACTATAATTAAATAAATCAACTAAATTAAATACAATTACCTAAATTAAATTAAATTAGCTAAAGTACAACCCCCCCACTAAATTACAGAAAATAATAAACAAATTACAGATATTTAAACTAATTACACCTAATCTAATAGCCCTATTAAAATAAATGAAGCCCCCCCAAAATAAAAAAAAACCCTAGCCTAAACTAAACTACCAATAGCCCTTAAAAGGGCCTTTTGCGGGGCATTGCCCCAAAGCAATCAGCTCTTTTACCTGTAAAAAAAATACAAACAACCCCCCCAAGAGTAAAACCCACCACCCACTCAACCAACCCCCCAAATAAAATACTATCTAAAAGAACCTAAGCTCCCCATTGCCCTGAAAAGGGCATTTGGATGGGCATTGCCCTTAAAAGGGCAGTTAGCTCTATTGCAGCCCAAAGTCTCTAACCTAAAAATAAAACTCACCCAATAAACCCTTAAAAAAACCTAACACTAACCCCCTGAAGATCGACTTACCGGGAGAAGTCTTCATTCAAGCCGGGCCGAAGTCCTTAACGAAGCCGGGAGAAGTCTTCATCCAGACGGCATCTTCTGTCTTCATCCATCCGGCGCGGAGCGGGTCCATCTTCAAGACATCCAACGCGGAGCATCCTCTTCATCCGACGATTAAAGCGGGATGAAGGTACCTTTAAGTGACGTCATCCAAAATGGCGTTCCTTAGATTCCTATTGGCTGATAGAATTCTATCAGCCAATCGGAATTAAGGTAGAAAAAATCCTATTGGCTGATGCAATCAGCCAATAGGATTGAAGTTCAATCCTATTGGCTGATCCAATCAGCCAATAGGATTGAGCTTGCATTCTATTGGCTGATTGGAACAGCCAATAGGATTGAACTTCAATCCTATTGGCTAGCCAATAGGATTTTTTTTACCTTAATTCCGATTGGCTGATTTTTTAGGTTTTTTTAGATAGTATTTTATTTGGGGGGTTGGTTGTGTGGGTGGTGGGTTTTACTGTTGGGGGGGTTGTTTGTATTTTTTGTTACAGGTTAAAGAGCTGATTACTTTGGAGCAATGCCCAGCAAAAGGCCCTTTTAAGGGCTATTGGTAGTTTAGTTAAGGCTAGGGTTTTTTTTTATTTTGGGGGGCTTTTTTATTTTAATAGGGCTATTAGATTAGGTGTAATTAGTTTAAATATCTGTAATTTGTTTATTATTTTCTGTAATTTAGTGGGGGGGGTTTGTACTTTAGCTAATTTAATTTAATTTAGTTAATTGTATTTAATTTAGTTAATTTATTTAATTATAGTGTAGTGTTAGGTGTTAGTGTAACTTAGGTTAGGTTTTATTTTACAGGTACTTTTGTATTTATTTTAGCTAGGTAGTTATTAAATAGTTAATAACTATTTAATAACTATTCTACCTAGTTAAAATAAATACAAACTTGCCTGTAAAATAAAAATAAACCCTAAGATAGCTACAATGTAACTATTAGTTATATTGTAGCTATTTTAGGGTTTATTTTACAGGTAAGTATTTAGTTTTAAATAGGAATAATTTAGTTAATGATAGGAATATTTATTTAGATTTATTGTAATTATATTTAAGTTAGGGGGTGTTTTTTTTTTTTTTTTTTTCAAAGTTTTATTGAAAACATCAAATTATACAAAAAAGTAAATTTTGCATTACATCTGATTAACGAAGAAAAGAGATAATGAAAAACAAAACAAATCCCAAACATAGGTACAGTCATAGATTCAAATATTTTTCAATTACAATGTTTCACCTCTGTGAGTGGTAGTTAGAAAATAATAGTAATAAATAAAATAATGAAAAAAGGCCGTCATCTTCATTTATTTCTATATCTCTTATAGTCAATCAGGAAGCTACCTGTACTGTAGTGTGTTCATGTCTACACTCCTATTCTTCAGTTATATGACTAATTAGGGGTCCATGTAATGGATTCCTTTCCATGTCCTGATAGCGTCTATGTCTTGTAGCTTGTGTTTCCCTGGAGCCCATTATTATATGTACACTAGTCTAGTGATGCTATATATTCTTCCCAATAGAATTTCATAGAGTGATAAAAGTCTAATCTGTTAGTTTGTTGGAAGTGGTATTTGTCTAAGGAAATTAGTCTAGTGACATTTGTTCTCCATTCTGCTATTGTTGGCACCTGTGTCCTTTTCCATAACCTAGGAATTAGCTGTTTGGCTCCACTAATCATAATATAGAATAGATTAAGTCTGTAGTGGCACGTGGTTTTCGGTGGTTTGTTGAGCAGAAATGTTTTAGGGTCTAAGTGTAGAGATTGAGCCATAATGATTGAAATTTCTTTGTTTATCCCTTCCCAGAATTCTATGATAGATGGGCAATTCCACCATATATGTGTCAGGGTCCCGTCTTGTCCACAACCCCTCCAGCATAGCTTGCTGGTATGTGGAAACATTTTATTTAGCCTTACTGGGTATAAGTACCATCTAGTTAATATTTTCATATTCGTTTCTGTAATACTTATCGAGGAAGGTGACTTTCCCATGTGCTTAAATATAGTTTGCCATTCTTTGGGAGTGACTATGACACTGAGTTCCTTTTCCCAATTTTTTGTATAACGTGGAAGGGTTTTTGAGTGGATATCTAATAAGATCCTGTAGGATAGCAAAAGGCCTCCTCTAGTATAACCTTGGGCATGGCATATAGTCTCAAAAGGAGACAGGTCTCTAGTAAGGTCAGTTTTGTTCGTGTTACTTTGAATATAGTGTGCCATTTGAAGATATGAGTACCAGTTTGGTTCAATCAGTGGTAGTTTATCTCTCAGCTCTGCTTCAGATAGCAATTTCCCATTGTTTAATAATGTATAGGTTGGCAATAGGGAGTGTATGGAGGTGGTGTGATTCTCATTTTTTGCCTGTAATGCTGGGAGATCAGGGTTGGACAGAAGTGGAGTAAGTGGAGATGGGATACTGGATAGAGTTGTCACCCCTCTGAGTAATTTGTCCCAAGTGTTAAATGTTTCTAATGTAATGCTAGCTGATGTCGGAGAGAGACCTCGTTTTTTTTAATGTAGCCAGCAGACACAGCTTAAGGCCGGACAGTCTGCCAGTTTATGTTCTAATTCTACCCATTCTTTGTGTTCAGTGTGTTTACTCCAGTCAATTATTCTAGTCAGGTGTGTGGCACTCCTGTAATAAGCTAGGTTCGGTACTCCAAGTCCTCCGTTGTCCCGGTCTCTAAACATATAAGTCTTAGCTAGCCTAGGTTGTTTATTATGCCAGATAAATTTAAAAGCAAGGTTTTGTAGAGTCCTAATATATGTCTCAAGTATTGGTATGGGTAAGGTCTGAAAAAGATAAAGTATTTTCGGTAGCATGGTCATTTTGAAGGAGTGGATACGACCCATCCATGAAAGGTGTTTTGGATGCCAGTCTCTGAAGTCCGTTTGTAAGTCTCTAAGAAGTCTTTGATAATTTAATGAAAATAGATCTTGTGGGTTTTTAGCTATTTGAATTCCTAAGTATTTAATAGATTTCTGTTGAATTGAGAAGTTATATGTAGTTTTAATCTGTCTGAGTTCTCCTTCTGGAATCCCTATGTTCAGTAGTTCGGTTTTAGTAGAATTTATTTTATAATATGATAGCGCTCCAAATGTGTCGCATTCGGTTTTAAGGGCTTTCAGGGAGCTTATCGGGGATGTGAGGGTTAATAATACGTCGTCAGCGTAGAGGGATAATTTATACTCTTTATTACTTATTCTTAGTCCCCTAATGTCCTCGTTTTGCCTTATTTTGGATGCAAGTATTTCCATGGCCAGTACAAAAAGGATCGGGGACAAGGGACATCCCTGACGTGTCCCGTTATGTATGGTTACTTTATCTGAGAGGTTGTCATTTAATTTTATACGTGCAACCGGGTTGGAATAAAGTGCTAGTATTCTATTGATCGTTATAGTTCCAAATCCAAATGTCTGAAGGGTTTCTCTTAGAAAGGACCAATTTAACCTATCAAAGGCCTTTTCTGCGTCTATTGCCAAAAAGGCCGTTGGTATTCTGTGTGTTTGTGCAAATTCTAACAGATTTGTCACTTTGAGGGTATTATCTCGTGCTTCTCTATGAGGGACGAAGCCCACTTGGTTTAGGTGGATCAGTTGTGGTAGAAATGCGTTTATACGTGTTGCCATAATTCTAGCATATAGTTTCAGGTCAACGTTTAATAGGGAGATGGGCCTAAAGTTTGAGGGTGTGTCACTAGGTTTACCCGGTTTCGGTATGACCGTAATTTGCGCTTCTAACATTGTAGGAGGGAATTGTGTCTGGCTGTCAATTTTGTTAAATATTTTTTTTAAGTGGGGTACCAGTATGTGTTGGAATTTTTTATAATATTTTACGGTGAAACCGTCCGGTCCTGGGCTTTTTCCATTGTTCAATGAAGTGATTGCAGTTTTTATTTTATTTATTTTTATTTATAAGTCAGAAATCGGGTTATCGAGTGATTTCTTTTGTTCATCAGTCAGTTGGGGTACATTTGCCGACCTAAGATATGAGGAAAGTGTTGGATGGGGCACTACGTGTGGATTGTTACTTTCTATGTTATAGAGATCTTTATAGTATATTTCAAATTGTTTCATAATGTCAGGAGTAGCATGGACCACTTTGCCATTCTGTGATTTGATACCATGTATGTAGGTTTTGAGCTTTTTTAATTTCAATGTTCTAGCCAGCATTTTCCCTGCCCTGTTACTTTCAAAGTGAAATTTTTGCTTTGTTCTTTGTGCCATCAGGTTATGTTCCTTAAGTAAGAGGTCTTGTAGATCATTCCTTAATTTTTGTAGTTGTGTGTACACTTGCATGTCTTTAGGATTTTGTTTGTGGGCAAATTCTGTCTTTGCTAAGTTTTGTGATAGGGTCAAATATCGTTGTCTGGCCTTCTTTTTAATATGTGCCTTTATCTTGATGTACTCTCCCCTCATGTAACATTTATGTGCTTCCCATACCATATATGGGTCGCTTTCCTCTAGAGAATTAAAGGTAAAATATTCAATAAGTGATTTTGAGGTTTGTTCAAGGAGTATGTTTGAGTCTAATAGGGTATCATCAAGCTTCCAGGTATAGGGGTGTATTGGGAGGTTCGGCCATTTAAATAGTGTAATAACTGCTGAGTGGTCAGACCAGCTGGTATGGGAGATTCTAGATGAGTGCGTAAGTGCCAGGCCATCAGCGTTCGTGAGTATGTAGTCTATTCTGCTATAAGTGTGATGGGGGTGAGAGAAAAATGTATAGTCTCTTTTTTCCATATGTAGGAGCCTCCATATATCGTGTAAATTGTGTTCCCTCATCATTTGACCTAGGCTTCTAGTTGATCTGTTGGGTGTGCTTCTGCTTGAATTTGAGGTGTCTATGGCTGGATTAAGTGGCAAGTTAAAATCCCCCCCCACTACTAGTACCCCTTTAGTTATGTCTAATATTCTATTGAATGACTTCCTGAAGAACTGTCTTTGTTTAGAGTTAGGGGCATATAGATTGACCAGCGTTGTCGGGATACCGAATAGGAGGCCCGACACCCCTAGGAATCTTCCCTCCGAGTCTCTATTTGTTTGGATATGCTTAAAAGGAATATCTCTGTGGAGTAATATACTCACTCCATTTCTTTTTGTAGTAGCTGAGCTATGGAAATGTTGAGTGAACTGATTCCCGAAATACTTCGGTTCTTTGGCTTTTATAAAATGGGTCTCCTGTAAGAATAAAATATTCCCTTTCCTTTTAGAGAGATCTAGGAGGGCCATAGCTCTTTTCTGTGCAGAATTTAGGCCTTTGGCGTTTTGTGAGATAAGGGTAATGGATCTATCTATGTGTGTCATTGGGATACTTTAAAGGGTTTATCTGAAAATGCCGTGAGCTGCATAACCTTATGTCTGATTGACTTAGTGGAGATCGATAGCCTTAGTAGAAGTGACAGTCTAATCACATGAGCTTGGTTTACGTCTGAATCTATGAGGGGAAAACTCAAAAATAAAATAATATAAAACATTTTTAACTTTTTTAACATGTAACAGTTTCTGTGTAATAATAGACTATGTAATATTAAAAAACATATAATCATATACGTTACTGGTATATTCCAAACATATGTAATGTCGCTTGATATTGACATTTTAATAAGAGGGTATTAACCAGCTTCTCTGTAAACAAACATCTAGTAGTTAAATTGTAGCCTTCAACATGTATAACGTACAATTTAATGAAAAGTAAAAAAAAGATCCTATTCCATTGCCTGTATCTAAGTTCTATTGCAGGACCTAGAACATTGCAAACTTCCTTCTCCTCTAACAAGCTAGCAAGTTTTCTCAGTAAAGAAATTTAATGTTCATAAAGTCTATATGTGATAGGGTGGAAAGTCTTAAAACATTACCCATCCACGATATCTTCTGCCTTCTTATTTCCACAGTCTATGATTCTGTAGCTTGGAATCTCAATTTTTAGCAATGGTCCTGTTGTTCCAGTTATTTCGCCTGGTATCATTGTTATGGTCTTGGTGATGTGCGGGCTTTTGACTTAGGATTTACTTTTTGCCATTTGCTGGGGTCTATAAGTGTTGATTTTTTCTTTGGTGG
Organism: Bombina bombina; assembly: GCF_027579735.1. Classification (NCBI taxonomy): domain Eukaryota; kingdom Metazoa; phylum Chordata; class Amphibia; order Anura; family Bombinatoridae; genus Bombina; species Bombina bombina. The sequence continues at coordinate 1,064,569,279 of NC_069504.1, read as the reverse complement.
TTGCTGTATCTCATCTGATTCCGCTATTGTTGGAGGTTCTAAATCCAGTGCAGAGCAAAAGTCACTTATGTCTTCCATGGTCTTGCATATTAGTTTCCTGTTGCCATGTAGGACATATAAATGAAATGGGAATCCCCATCTATAGAGGATCTTCTTTTGGCGGAGAATAGCTGTCAGTGGAGCTAACTCCCTTCTCCTTTGTAGGGTGCGTTGTGATAAGTCCTGATAGAACTGTAGCACGACTCCTCTAAATTTTACTGGTTGGTGTTTTCTTGAGAGGTTTAATATTTCTTCCTTCTCTGTGAATTCTTTGAACTTCATAATTATGTCCCTTGGCGGAGCTGTGTCCGGTGGTCTTGGCCTTAACGCCCTATGAGCTCTAACCCAGGGGATATCTGTTGTCGGTGTGGTGTTTCTTAAGTGCCCAAACAAGGCAGGGAGGTATGTTGGGAGATCCTTAGGGAGGACAGATTCTGGAATGCCTCTGATTCTGAGATTTTTCCGGCGGCTCCGGTTCTCCAAATCCTCAATTTTATCATATAATTCCGCCATCATAGATGTATGATGCGTAGTACAATCCTGGACAGTATTGATTTCTTCCTGTAGGGTATCGGTATACTCCTCTAATGCCTCCACTCTGTTACCAATTGTGTGTAAATCTTGCTTGATTTCTGCAATTTCCTCCCTTATACATGAGCAGATTATGTCTGCTATATCTTGTTTAGACGCCAATGTAGACAGTAAAGTGTTTGGCACTTGCGTGCTGTCTTCCAGGGGCTCAGTGATGTGTTGGGGTGATGGTTCACTAATTCTAGGAGATGTCCCTCTGTTTCCCTCCATTCTAGTTTTGGAGCCTGATAGTGAGAAAAATTGTTCCACCGTATTGTCCCTTTGACTAGGGGTCTTCGGCGGTTTGGAGGACTTAGTCATGCGTTTAGTATTCATATTAATACAGTTTCAGAATAGCCACGTGGTGGATGGCGTTTTTTCTCTTTTTCCTTCCCCTTCTCTCCTCCCTCTTATCCTTCCTCAGATATAGTTAAGTAATGATTAAAAAGATAAAGGAAAAGAAGAAAGAAAAATAAGGGAGTTCCCTTTGTCTTAGCACTTAGTATTGTGCCCGCCAATCAGTCTGTGTTCTTGTTATATTTATTAATGAGCCTTAGTGGTAATGGTCGTGCTGTGTCTTATGGCTTATGTGTATTGAGGGCCTTCTGAGCTAATTTATCTTGGTTTAGGCCTTGTTTTCTCCCTGTAGTAGATACTGCCTACTTAGAGGCCTTTTCTCTTGTTATCAGACCCGTATCTGTTGTGGGATAGCTTTATTAAGGCTTCAGTATGTCAAGGTTGTCCCTTCTATTTCATAGGTCTGCTTATTTTATGGCTTAAACCTGTCAGCCTGTTATCAAGGTTATATATACCGCTTGTTAATGCGCTCCGTATGTGGCTACCGGATGGCGCAGGAGTCAGTGATGGTGTCCCGAATCAGGGGTAATTTACCTCAATCAGAGCGATCTATTGTCCTGTCACCTCCGGAGCTCTCCTCTGCCTCCTCCACCTTCTGTGGAGGATCTCGATAGCGGTGACGGTTTAGTGCTGCGGTTGTTCCGTGAGGAGCATGAGATGTGGCCAGGAGGTATTTTCTGCTCCGTCTGCGTCCCTTTAAGTGTGATCACCAAATGCCCCGTAGCTACATTGACCTAGGCATAATTACAGGCAATAATTTGGATAGGTTTAGGTCATGTTCTGGCTTAGTTCTTTATGCTGGTTTTCAGAGCATCGGGGTTATGCAGCCATCTTTGCTGCTGCCAGCTCCGCCCCCCCTTTTTGGTTTTTTTTAATAACCTTTATTAAAAATCGGCAACAATACAATATAACATGCGACTTAGGGACAATATTATACGGGTACAGCCCTTGCAATCATAATAGTCCGTTAGGAGTCCATACTTTTAGTCTGATACATTTATGCTGAATTCGTTCTGAAGTGAAAATAATGTCCAAAAGGACCATAATCAAGCTCAGCGGGAGAAGCAGCCTGTGTCACCTCTCTTTTTGTTTTTAAGTCCCGTACAGATATTGTCAATTATGTGGCTAAGGATAAATGAGTCTATATATAACCGATTCCAATATACATAACAACATTTAATAAACAAGCTATACCATTCTTACTTTCAGCATTTCCTACCTATTTGGTCTGAGTTTACCATGTAACAGTAGGAGAAGGGGAAGGGAAAAGGAGGAGGGAGGGGGGGGGGGTCTGGCCGGAAAAACACCTCTTGCCTTAGGGAGTATCTAATGGGTCAAAGTTACCCACTTCCGCTGGAGCATGGGATATGGTTTCCCAGTAAAACTGGACTTAATGGAAGAAGACTAAGTTTCCATTTCTATAAAAGGAATACTCTTCCGCAGACAAGAGTTCTGAGGTGTGGAAAATCCACTCCTGTTTTGTGGGAATACGTGCAGATTTCCAATTGCGGGCAACAAGTGCCTTCGCACTGTTTAAACTGATTTGCAATAGCTTCCATTTAATTTTACAAACTTTATCCGGTTTATAATTTAAGAGGGCAGTAGTGGGTGTTAGTCTGAATGTTGCTCCCAGTAATTCCCTGAGGACCAGCTCCACACGCCTCCAAAAAGGGGAAAGTAAGTGGCACTGCCACCATATGTGTGTCATCGTTCCGATAGCGCCGCACCCTCTACAGCAGGTAGCACCTGCTCCTGGGTAGATTTGTTTAATTCTTTCTGGTGTGAGGTACCAACGGAACAGAACCTTATGGTTAAGCTCTAAGGTTCTGGGTATAGATGAGGACTTAGATGTATGATGAAGAATATTCTGCCACTGCACCCCAGAGAACTCTGTCCCCAGCTCCCTCTGCCAGTGCAGCCTGAATAAGGGAGACGATGACATTAAAGCCACGTCTAACATTTTTTTTGCTATTGATAGAGAACCATGAGGTGCAGTGCCCGATAAGCATAGCCTCTCGAAGTGGGTTAGATCTCTGAGCAGGCTGTCTCTGTGGGGTGAAATTTTCAATAAGTGTGTCAGCTGAGCATATTTAAGCCACTGGGAGAAGCTACCTCCCGCTGTATCTGCTAACTGTGTGCGTGTCTTTAAGGTGTTGTTGGAGACCAAATTGGTAAACGGTATCGTGTATTCCATACCTGTAGGGTTAGATTTTTCTGCTAGCATGCCTCCCACAAATTCTGCATTGTATGAGATTGGTGACATTGGGGATATGGGGGATGAGATTCCCTGTACATTTGATTTATGATTTCAGATATTTTAATAATATGAGCCATTCGTATAGATCATCAGTGAAGGGTGTTCACAAGTTTGATTATATAATTAATGAACATGGATGTTTATATCATTATAAAATCATATTCTTACTTATATTAGTTTATAACACATTTGTCTGAATATTTGTGTGCACTGTCCCTTTAATATTTCTTAAACAAAACAATCTTCCAAAAATTTTACAATGAGTCTTTTATATGTAATTTTTAAATTACAATGTTTAACTAAAAGAATAATAATATACATATATTATTCGCACCTTTTCCGATATATATTACACTCATTTTCCGATATTTTCTTATTGGTTTCTTACTAGCCAGAAGATTAGCATCAGAATTCTGATGTCCTTTTTTTTTTATATCAGAAATTATAACATCAGAATTTATTCCATTAATATATGAATTACCTGAATTTGTTGGTTCTGTTACAAATTAACTGTAATTTTCTGCATTTTCTGAAGAATATAGTATAGTACAATCATTTTTTGACATAGGAAAATCATTGATTGAGCTATTGATTTTAAGGACTCGCTAATGTGAGTATTATTTTTTTTCAACAGACTCATTTAATTTGTTTATTGCATGATTTTGTTGAACTATTTCTTCCTTAACTTCAAGCATGATGTTATTCATAATATCAAGTCTGTCGCGTAATAAATCATCATGTTGTATTAATTTATAACTAAATTCACCAACATCCTTATAAAATTCATTGTCCTCAGGATTGTTCTCATTTTCTGATGTCAATGAATTATTTTCATTTTGTAAAAAAATAATTGTATGTTCAGCTTCATTGCTAATGTTATTTTCCTCCTCCTGTTCTATGTTACTATTTGAAAATGTGGCTTGTGATAAATCCAACAATACATTGATTGATATTTAATTTTGAGATGATATATTGTTGGGTGGTAGTTCACTTTCAACACATTTCTTTATTAATTATATTACATTCTAAACTATCAAACAGTTAATTTTCATTAATATTAGATTCATTAATATCCAATGATGGTGTCTCAATATTCTCTTGTGAGATTTAATTTTGTTCTTGTGCCACTAAAAAAGAAATGGTTTTGATTTTTGGTTATATTTTTTATTTCACATACATATTTTAAATTACATTATCCATAAATATATTCAAAACTACCTGTTTGTATGTGATTAGTACATATGTTCCACCACCTGTTTTTTTTTCTTTCAGTTTTTTCTTTTCCCATTTTTGCTTTAACTTTAATTTTTAAATCAGAATATCTTTTTTTTCCATTTGGACACTGATCTGGGCCTAACACCTACAGCTGATACAGATTTTTCAATTTTTTTCCCATATTGAATTTTTTTCAAAATTGGAAGTTTTTGCAGACATGGATCCAAACAGTTTATCATAATACATTTGCATTTGCTGTGCTAATACAAGTTTCTTTCATATAATTAGCAAGAGTCCATGAGCTAGTGACGTATGGGATATACATTCCTACCAGGAGGGGCAAAGTTTCCCAAACCTTAAAATGCCTATAAATACACCCCTCACCACACCCACAATTCAGTTTTACAAACTTTGCCTCCTATGGAGGTGGTGAAGTAAGTTTGTGCTAGATTCTACGTTGATATGCGCTCCGCAGCAAGTTGGAGCCCGGTTTTCCTCTCAGCGTGCAGTGAATGTCAGAGGGATGTGAGGAGTATTGCCTATTTGAATGCAGTGATCTCCTTCTACGGGGTCTATTTCATAGGTTCTCTGTTATCGGTCGTAGAGATTCATCTCTTACCTCCCTTTTCTGATCGACGATATACTCTTATTTATATACCATTACCTCTGCTGATTCTCGTTTCAGTACTGGTTTGGCTTTCTACAAACATGTAGATGAGTGTCCTGGGGTAAGTAAATCTTATTTTCTGTGACACTCTAAGCTATGGTTGGGCACTTTGTTTATAAAGTTCTAAATATATGTATTCAAACATTTATTTGCCTTGACTCAGAATGTTCAACATTCCTTATTTTTCAGACAGTCAGTTTCATATTTGGGATAATGCATTTGAATTAATCTTTTTTTCTTACCTTCAAAAATTTGACTCTTTTTTTCCCTGTGGGCTGTTAGGCTCGCGGGGGCTGAAAATGCTTCATTTTATTGCGTCATTCTTGGCGCGGACTTTTTTGGCGCAAAAAATCTTTTCCGTTTCCGGCGTCATACGTGTCGCCGGAAGTTGCGTCATTTTTTGACGTTATTTTGCCCAAAAATGTCGGTGTTCCGGATGTGGCGTCATTTTTGGCGCCAAAAGCATTTAGGCGCCAAATAATGTGGGCGTCTTATTTGGCGCTAAAAAAATATGGGTGTCGCTTTTGTCTCCACATTATTTAAGTCTCATTTTTCATTGCTTCTGGTTGCTAGAAGCTTGTTCTTTGGCATTCTTTCCCATTCCTGAAACTGTCATTTAAGGAATTTGATCAATTTTGCTTTATATGTTGTTTTTTGTATTACATATTGCAAGATGTTCCACGTTGCAACTGAGTCAGAAGATACTTCAGGAAAATCACTGCCCGGTGCTGGAGCTACCAAGCTATGTGTATCTGCTATAATTTTTGGTATCTGTTTCTCCAGCTGTTGTTTGTATTGCATGTCATGACAAACTTATTAATGCAGATAAAATTTCCTTTAGTACTGTTACATTACCTGTTGCTGTTCCGTCAACATCTAATTTTCAGAGTGTTCCTGATAAACATAAGAGATTTTATTTTTTAATCCATTAAGAAGGCTATGTCTGTTATTTCTCTTTCTAGTTTACATAAAAGTCTTTTAAAACTTCTCTTTTTTCAGATGAATTTTTAAATGAACATCATCATTCTGATACTGATAATGGTTCTTCTGGTTCAGAGGTTTCTGTCTCAGAGGTTGATGCTGATAAATCTTTGTATTTGTTCAAGATGGAATTTATTCGTTCTTTATTTAAAGAAGTATTAATTGCATTAGAAATAGAGGATTCTGGTCCTCTTGATACTAAATCTAAACGTTTAAATAAGGTTTTTAAATCTCCTGTAGTTATTCCAGAAGTGTTTAATCTTCCTGATGCTATTTCTGAAGTAATTTCCAGGGAATGGAATAATTTGGGTAATTCTTTTACGCCTTCTAAACGTTTAAGCAATTATATCCTGTGCCATCTGACAGATTAGAGTTTTTTGGGACAAAATCCCTAAGGTTATGGGGCTGTCTCTATTCCTGCTAAATGTACTACTATTCCTACGGCAGATAGTACTTCATTTAAGGATCCTTTAGATAGGAAGATTGAATCCTTTCTAAGAAAAGCTTACTTATGTTCAGGTAATCTTCTTAGACCTGCTATATTTTTAGCGGATGTTGCTGCAGCTTCAACTTTTTGGTTAGAAGCTTTAGCGCAACAAGTAACAGATCATAATTTTTATAGCATTATTATTATTCTATAACATGCTAATAATTTTATTGGTGATACCATCTTTTGATATCATTAGAGTTGATGTCAGGTATATGTCTCTAGCTATTTTAGCTAGAAAAGCTTTATGGATTAAACTTGGAATGCTGATATGTCTTCTAAGTCAACTTTGCTTTCCCTTTCTTTCCAGGGTAATAAATTATTATCTTAACTGTTTCTGGAAGGAAGGGAACTTTTTTACCAAAGGATAAAAAATCTAAGGTAAATTTAGGTCTAATAATCATTTTCGTTCCTTTCCTCACAACAAGGAACAAAAGCCTGATCCTTCATCCTCAGGAGCGGTATCAGTTTGGAAACTATTTCCAGTTTGGAATATATCCAAGCCTTATAGAAACCTATAGCCAGCTCCTAAGTACCCATGAAGGTGCGGCCCTTATTCCAGCTCAGCTGGTATGGGGCAGATTACGTTTTCTTCAAAGAAATTTGGATCAATTCCGTTCTCAATCTCTGGTTTCAGAACATTGTTTCAGAAAGGTACAGAATTGGCTTCAAGTTAAGGCCTCCTGCTAAGAGATTTTTTTCTTTCCCGTGTCCCAGTTAACACAGCAAAGGCTCAGCATTTCTGAAATGTGTTTCAGATCTAGAGTTGGCTGGAGTAATTATGCCAGTTCCAGTTCTGGAACAGGGGCTGGGGTTTTATTTTATCTCTTCATTGTACCAAAGAAGGTCAATTCCTTCAGACCAGTTCCGGATCTATCAATATTGAATCGTTATGTAAGGATACCAACATTCAAGATGGTTACTGTAGGACTATCCTGCCTTTTGTTTAGCAAGGGCATTATATGTCTACAATAGATTTACAGGATGTGTATCTGCATATTCCGATTCATCCAGATCACTTTTAGTGTCTGAGATTCTCTTTTTAGACAAGCATTACCAGTTTTTGTGACTCTACCGTTTGGCCTAGCCTCAGTTCCAAGAATTTTTTTCAAAGGTTCTCGGTGCCCTTCTTTCTGTAATCAGAGAACAGGGTTTTGGTATTTCCTTATTTGGACGATATCTTGGTACTTGCTCAGTCTTCTCATTTTCGAAGAATCTCATACGAATCGACTTGTGTTGTTTCTTCAAGTTCATGGTTGGAGGATCAATTTACCAATCAGTTCATTGATTCCTCAGACAAGGGTAACCTTTTTAGGTTTCTAGATAGATTCAGTGTCTATGACTCTGTCCTTGTCAGACAAGAGAAGTTTAACATTGATATCAGCTTGTCAAAACCTTCAGTCACAATCATTCCCTTTGGTAGCCTTATGCATGGAAATTTTAGGTCTTAGGACTGCCGCATCAGATGCGATCTCCTTTGCTCGTTTTCACATGCGACCTCTTCAGCTCTGTATGGTGAACCAATGGTGCAGGGATTACTCAAAGATATCTCAATTAATATCTTTAAACCGATTATACGACACTCTCTGACATGGTGGACAGATCACCATCGTTTAGTTCAGGGGGCTTCTTTGTTCTTCCGACCTGGACTATAATCTCATCAGATGCAAGTCTTACAGGTTGGGGAGCTGTGTGGGGGTATCTGACGGCACAAGGGGTTTGGGAATCTCAGGAGGTGAGATTTCCGATCAATATTTTGTAACTCCGTGCAATTTTCAGAGCTCTTCAGTCTTGGCCTCTTCTGAAGAGAGAGTTGTTCATTTGTTTTCAGATAGACAATGTCACAACTGTGGCATACATCAATCATCAAGGAGGGACTCACAGTCCTCTGGCTATGAAAGAAGTATCTCGAATTTTGGTTTGGGCAGAATCCAGCTCCTGTCTAATCTCTGCGGTTCATATCCCAGGTATGGACAATTGGAAAGCGGATTATCTCAGTCGCCAAACGTTGCACCTGGGCGAATGGTCTTCACCCAGAGGTATTTCCTCAGATTGTTCAAATGTGGGAACTCCCATAAATAGATCTGATGGCTTCTCATCTAAACAAGAAACTTCCCTGGTATCTGTCCGGATCCTGGGATCCTCGGGCGGAGGCAGTGGATGCATTATCTCTTCCTTACAAGTGTCATCCTGCCTATATCTTTCCGCCTCTAGTTCTTCTTCCAATATTCTAAGGAATGCTCGTTTGTCCTGCTGGTAGCTCCAGCATGGCCTCACAGGTTTTGGTATGCGGATCTTGTCCGGATGGCCTCTTGCCAGCTGTGGACTCTTCCGTTAAGACCAGTCTTTCTGTCTCAAGGTTCTTTTTTCCATCAGGATCTCAAAACCTTAATTTTAAGGTATGGAGTTTGAACGCTTGATTCTTGGTCAAAGAGGTTTCTCTGACTCTGTGATTGATACTATGTGACAGGCTCGTAAATCTGTATCTAGAGAGATATATTATAGAGTCTGGAAGACTTATATTTCTTCAGGATGGTTTAGATAAAGGTTTGTCCGCAAGTTCCTTGAAATACAAATCTCTGCTCTTTCTGTTCTTTTTCACAGAAGGATTGCTAATCTTCCTGATATTCATTGTTTTGTACAACCTTTGGTTCGTATAAAACCTGTCATTAAGTCAATTTCTCCTCCTTGGAGTTTGAATTTGGTTCTGGGGGCTCTTCAAGCTCCTCCGTTTGAACCCATGCATTCTTTGGTCGTTATATTACTTTCTTGGAAAGTTTTGTTTCTTTTGGCCATCTCTTCTGCCAGAAGAGTCTCTGAATTATCTACTCTTTTTTGTGAGTCTCCTTTTCTGATTTTGCATCAGGATAAGGCGGTGCTGCGAACTTCTTTTGAATTTTTTACCTAAGGTTGTGAATTCTAACAACATTAGTAGAGAAATTGTGGTTCCTTCATTATGTCCTAATCCTATGAATTCTAAGGAGAAATCATTGCATTCTTTGGATGCTGTTAGAGCTTTGTAATATTATGTTGAAGCTACCAAGTCTTTCCGAAAGACTTCTAGTCTATTTGTCATCTTTTCCGGTTCTAGAAAAGACCAGAAAGCTTCTGCCATTTCTTTGGCATCTTGGTTGAAATCTTTATTTCATCATGCCTATGTTGAGTCGGGTAACACTCCGCCTCAAAGGATTACAGCTCATTCTACTAGGTCAGTTTCTACTTCCTGGGCGTTTAGGAATGAAGCTTCGGTTGATCAGATTTGCAAAGCAGCAACTTGGTCCTCTTTGCATACTTTTACTAAATTCTACCATTTTGATGTGTTTTCTTCTTCTGAAGCAGTTTTTTGGTAGAAACGTACTTCAGGCAGTGGTTTCAGTTTGAATCTTCTGCTTATGTTTTTTCAATAAAATTTTATTCTGGGTGTGGATTATTTTCAGCAGGAATTGGCTGTCTTTATTTTATCCCTCCCTCTCTAGTGACTCTTGTGTGGAAAGATCCACATCTTGGGTAATCATTATCCCATACGTCACTAGCTCATGGACTGTTGCTAATTACATGAAAGAAAACATAATTTATGTAAGAACTTACCTGATAAATTCATTTCTTTCATATTAGCAAGAGTCCATGAGGCCCGCCCTTTTTTGTGGTGGTTTTGATTTTTTTGTATAAAGCACAATTATTCCAATTCCTTATTTTATATGCTTTCGCACTTTTTTCTTATCACCCCACTTCTTGGCTATTCGTTAAACTGAATTGTGGGTGTGGTGAGGGGTGTATTTATAGGCATTTTAAGGTTTGGGAAACTTTGCCCCTCCTGGTAGGAATGTATATCCCATACGTCACTAGCTCATGGACTCTTGCTAATATGAAAGAAATGAATTTATCAGGTAAGTTCTTACATAAATTATGTTTTTCCTCTTCTGTGAATGCAGGGTTTCTACCAGACTCACTATTATTTTTGGATGATACTCCAGTTGGTAGAACCTATGAATAAAATATTTAAAAAATATTTTTTTAAATATTATATGCATTAAATGTGTCATATATTTCTTCAAAAAATAAAAGGAAATGTAAAATAACATATACAATAAATATATAATATGGTGGATTATATTTACTTACCATTGTTGGTAATATTTTCAAAATGTATATATACTTGTTTCGCTTTGGAAAATGAAAATCGTATTTTCAGTTTCCTTAGGAAAGCAGCATAGATGATTTTGCGCCATAAAAAGAGTACTTTTATAATGTCGAATTACGTAACGATTGCAGTTACGAATATTCACAAATAACTTTAAGATGTTTATATCGAAATAGCGAAGGATGATTGCGTATGTTTTCACCTTAAAACTTTTTTAAAAACTGTGCAATGATCAAAAATGATGTGATCAAAGAGTGTCGGAATAAGAAATGGCTAAACTATAAATATTTTGACGTAATTTTTTAAAAAAGTGCGGGAAATTCAAGTTACGAGGGTAAGTTTACGAAAATTATTTCAAAAAATAAGATTTCGAAATTTTCAAAAAAATATTATTTAGAATTCGATTTTGTATTTATAATTCCAGATGGCATTTGCATTTGCTGTGCTAATACAAGATTTTTCTCTTCTGTGAATGCAGGGTTTCTACCAGACTCACTATTATTTTTGGATGATACTCCAGTTGGTAGAACCTATGAATAAAATATTTAAAAAATATTTTTTAAAATATTATATGCATTAAATGTGTCATATATTTCTTCAAAAAATAAAAGGAAATGTAAAATAACATATACAATAAACATATAATATGGTGGATTATATTTACTTACCATTGTTGTTAATATTTTCAAAATGTATATATACTTGTTTCACTTTGGAAAATGCAAATCGTATTTTCAGTTTCCTTAGGAAAGCAGCATAGAAGATTTTGCGCCATAAAAAGGGTACTTTTATAATGTCGAATTATGTAACGATTGCAGTTACGAATATTCACAAATAACTTTATGATGTTTATATCAAAATAGCGAAGGATGATTGCGTATGTTTTCACCTTAAAACTTTTTTAAAAACTGCGCAATGATCAAAAATGATGTGATCAAAGAGTGTCGGAATAAGAAATGGCTAAACTATAAATATTTTGACGTAATTTTTTAAAAAAGTGCGTGAAATTCAAGTTACGAGGGTAAGTTTATGAAAATTATTTCAAAAAATAAGATTTAGAAATTTTCAAAAAAATATTATTTAGAATTCGATTTTGTATTTATAATTCCAGATGGCAGAATATATATATTATGCACTATATCAACATAGAATAATTAAAAGGAGAAGAAGTAGGTTGATAACACATCATACAAATATAATAGCTATATTGAATGCAAATGATGATGAACAATCTCAAGGATTAATTTCTGAATCATGATGACACACAGGGTATACAGGCCCAGAACCTACAGAGAAAGGCAATTTTTAAGTGACATGCCTGATGATATAGTATTTCAAAGATTTAGATTTAACAAATCAGTTATAATTACCCTTTATGAATTATTTAAAGATGATTTGGATCCTAGAATAAGAAGAAATAGAGCAATACCAGGAATTGTTAAATTATTGACCACACTTTGGGAACAGGTTCTTTCCAACATACCACCAGTTCCATTACAGGTGTGTCACAAAGTGCTTTTCAAGATTTCTTAACCAGGTTATTAATGTTTTCAAGAAGAATATCGACAGATTTATTAAATTTCCAAATACTGAAAATGAGAAAAAGCCAATTAAGTAATATTTCTAGGAACATTATGGAATACCAAATACTCTAGGATGTATTGATTGCACACACATACACATTTGTGCACCAATTAATCTTCCAGAAACATATTTTAACAGAAAGGGATGGCACTCTCTAAACACTCAAGTAGTATGTGACCACAAATACAAAATTATTTCTCTGTTGTCAGCTTTTCCAGGGAGTGCACATGATTCTTATATTCTGAAGCAATCACTCATTTATAGAGATATGAATGCAGGAATTTGTGGATTTGTGGTTTGATACGTGGTAAGTTATGTACTAAGATGTTTACTTGTCTAATACATACCATAAATTATTTTTAATACTAACCATAAATTATACATCCAACAGGAGATGCAGGATACCCATGTTACAAATGTTTAATCACACCTGTCTCCAAACTAGCAAACAGAAAATAAATGAAGTTCAATGACGCACCCTCAAAATCAAGATCAGCTATTGAACGTACATTTGGACTTCTTAAGAGTAGATTCCGTTGTATAGATAAAACTGGAGGAGCATTGAAATATCAACCGACAAAGGCTGCAGACATAATAACTTTGTGTTGTATGCTTCATAATTTTGCAATTTAAAATAATCTAGATATTGTTGTAGATTATGATTATGAACATGAAATAATTAAAAACAAATTTTCTTCACAGTACCCTACTGTAAACACCAGTGTGATGGTACACATGATTAATAATAATTTTTTAGTTAAAATTTTATAATTACATTGCATTGCTTTACTTATGAATACAATTGTATTATTTTTCTTTTTATTTAAAAATAAACAGAAGTCAGAAATAATACATGAGTTTTGACATTTAATATTTATATTATACACATTGTAATTTCTAAGTTCAAGGTTGATAATAAAATTGATCAATAAACACTTTCGAAATAAATTACGAATACAGAATTACACATACGAAGTGGGTATTTAACATTACGCAAACCAAAAAAAAACATTTGCAACATATGTTGAATGAAGAAAACACACCCATTTCGAATACATATATGCGATCATACACCTTCAATCATTATGATTTTATATTCGCACTCCAGTGCGAACATCTTTACATCCTATCATTTGTAAAATTAGCTTTCTATCATCGACCCCTAAGTCCCCCCTAACAGTAAAACCCACAAAAACCACCAAACCCCCCAAAATAAATAAACCTAACACTAAAAAACTAAACTATCCGTTGCCCTGAAAAGGGCATTTGTATGGGCATTACCCTTAAAAGGGCATTCAGCTCTTTTGCTGCCCATCCCTAATCTAAAATAAAAAAATATTTTTTTGTTTAAAAACCTAAGTCTAAAACCCCCTAAAAAATAAAAATAAAACCTAATCCCTATGAAAATAAAAAAAGCCCCCCAAAATAAAAACACCCCCTAATCTAATGCTAAACTACCAATAGCCCTTAAAAGGGCTTTTTGTAGGGCATTGCCCTAAGTTAAACAGCTCTAGGGTGAGAGCTACTCAAATTCTATTGGCTGATTTGAATAGCCAATAGAATTTCAGTAGCTCTCTTACTATTGGCTGATTTGAAGACCCAATAGGATTTGAGTAGCTCTCATCCTATTGGCTGATTTGATTTTTAAGAATCAAATCAGTCAATAGGAATTCAAGGGACGCCATCTGTAATCGCATACCTTAAATTCACTATCCAGTGTACGGTGGCGATCATACAAAGAGGATCCTTCATGCAACATGGCTCCACGGTTGCCGGTCTTCAGTTTCATGGTCGCCGGTCTTCAGCTCCGCTCTGCGCCAGATTGTTCATGGAAGAAGAAAGAAGATTTTTTAAAAAAAAAAATTTATTTATTTTTTTATTTAGATTAGGGTGGGCATTTTGTAAAAGAGCTAAATGCCCTTTTAAGGGCAATGCCCAACAAATGCTCATTTCAGGGCAATGGGTAGTTTAGGTTTTTTAGTGTTAGTTTTTAGTGTTAGGTTTTTTATTTTTGGGGGTTTGGTGGGTGGAGGGTTTTACTGTTTATGTATTTTGAATGTAAAAGAGCTGTTTATCTTGGGCAATTTCCTGCAAAAAGCCCTTTTAAGGGCTACTGGCAGTTTATTCTTAGATTAGTAAGTGTTTTTATTTTGGGGGGCTTTTTTATTTTCATAGGGATTAGATTTAATTTTGTAAACTTTGGTAATTAGTTTTTTTATTTTCTGTAATGTTAGCCTTTTTTATTTTTTGTAATCTTTTTAATTTAGGTAATTTGTGTTAATTTAGGGGGTGTTAGGTTAGGGGGCTTAGTAATTTAATATAGTTATTTGCGTTGTGGGTTTTGGTGGTTTAAGGGTTTTAATAGGTTAATTAGGTTTATTGCGATGTGGGGGTTTTGCGGTTTAGGGGTTAATAGGGTAAATAAGTTTATTGTGATATTGGGGTTTTGTGGTTTAGGGGTTAATAGGGTAAATAGATTTATTGCGATGTGGGGGTTTTGCAGTTTAGGGGTTAATAGGTTAATTATGTTTATTGCAATGTGGGGATTTTGCGGTTTAGGGGTTAATAGGGTAATTAGGTTTATTGTGATGTGGGGTTTTAGCGGTTTAGGGGTTAATGGGGTAATTAGGTTTATTGCGATGTGAGTGGTTGACGGTTAAGGGATTAAGGGGTTAATTTCCTTATTATTTTGCATTTTGTGTGGGTTTGCGGTGTATGTGTTAATACTTTGTGTGGGAGGTTAGTTTTTTTTTTGTTATACTTTGTGTGGGCAGTGGGTTTTTTTTTTTTTTTTTAATGCTCCATTTGCCTTCGCTGCATTCCGGTGGATTCCGAAAATGGCAGGGTGGCATCACCCTGCCATTTTCGGAATTCACCTGGATGCAGCTAATTCTTTTGGCTGCGCGCAGCCAACATTCTGTTGGCTGCCTCGTGCTGCCAACATTCCATTAAGGATGCGTGCGCAACTGCCGACGGCGACGGACATAACAAACGCAATTATAGTATAGATAATAAATTTTAAGTTTTAATTTCCCCTTTTGTTCCCTCATATTGTTGCGAGGATTGAGAACCCCTCCCTTTCATTGAGTGTCCTCTCTTTTTGGACCGATCTTATTTGTTGTTCTTCCAGAGTGCTTAAGGGATGCAACATTTTCTTTTCATTTTGTATTTAACTGTCTATTTCTGCTCCACGACGAATTGTTCCTGTAATAAGAAAGAAGTGGTCGCCCCTTGGAAGAAGACTTCGCCGGACTTCAGGAACGGTGAGTACCAACCTGGGGGTTAGACTTAGGTTTTTTTATTTTTATTTAGATTAGGATGGGCATTTTGTAAAAGAGCTAAATGCCCTTTTAAGGGCAATGCCCAACAAATGCCCTTTCAGGGCAATGGGTAGTTTAGGTTTTTTAGTGTTAGGTTTTTTATTTTGGGGGTTTGGTGGGGGGGTTTTACTGTTAGGGGGGACTTTGTGTATTTTGAATGTAAAAGAGCTGTTTATCTTGGGGCAGTTTCCTGCAAAAGGTCCTTTTAAGGGCTACTGTGGGGGGGGGGGGGCTTTTTTATTTTCATATGGATTAGGTTTAATTTTGTAAACTTTGGTAATTTGTTTTTTTTTATTTTCTGTAATAGCCTTTTTTATTTTTTGTAACTTTAGTATTTTTAGTTTAGGTAATTTGTATTAATTTAGGGGGTATTAGGTTAGGGGGCTTAGTAATTTAATTAGTTATTTGAGTTGTGGGTTTTGATGGTTTAAAGGGTTAATCGGTTAATTAGGTTTATTGCAATGTGGGGGTTTTGCGGTTTAGTAGTTAATAGGGTAAATAGGTTTATTGCGATGTGGGGGTTTTGCAGTTTAGGGGTTAATAGGTTAATTATGTTTATTGTGATGTGGGGATTTTGTGGTTTAGGGGTTAATAGGGTAATTAGGTTTATTGCGATGTGGGGGGCTTTGCGGTTTAGTGGTTAATAGGGTAAATAGGTTTATTGCGATGTGGGGGGTTTGCGGTTTAGGGGTTAATTATGTTTATTGCGATGTGGGGATTTTGAGGCTTAGGGGTTAAAAGGGAATTTAGGTTTATTATGATGTGGGGTTTTTGCGGTTTAGGGGTTAATAGGGTAATTAGGTTTATTGCGATGTGGGGGTTTTGTGGTTTAGGAGTTAATAGGGTAAATAGGTTTATTGCGATGTGAGGGTTTTGCGGTTTAGGGGTTAATAGAAACATAGAAACATAGATATTGACGGCAGATAAGAGCCACAGGCCCAGCAAGTCTGCCCCGATATTACCTAACAGTATAAACTTATCTAGTTTGTAGGATAGCCTTATGCTTGTCCCATGCATTTTTAAAGTCCCCCACAGTTTGTCATTACTACCTCTTGTGGAAGTTTATTCCATAAATCAATCACTCTTTCTGTAAAGAAGCTTCCTCAAATTACTCCTGAATCTACTACCCTTTAGCTTGAGCTCATGACCCCTTGTTCTTGAATTTTCCAATAGGTTAATTATGTTTATTGCAATGTGGGGATTTTGCGGTTTAGGGGTTAATAGGTTAATTAGGTTTAATGTGATGTTGGTGGTTGACGATTAAGGGGTTAATTACTTTATTATTTTGCGATGTGTGGGTTTGCAGTGTATGTGTTAATACTTTGTGTGGGAGGTTAGGTTTTTTTTTTTGTTATACTTCATGTGGGCAGTGTTTTTTTTTTTTTGCTCCATTTGCCTTTGCTGCATCCCGGTGGACCACCCTGCCATTATCCCTCGCGCTGCTAACATTCCATTGAGGGTGCATGTGCAACTGCCAATGGCGACGGACATTACAAACGCAATTATAGTATAGATAATAAATGTTTTAATTTCCCCTTTTTTCCCACATATTGTTGCGAGGATTGAGAACCCCTACCTTTCATTTAGTGTCCTCTCTTTTTGGACCGATCTTATTTGTTGTTCTTCCAGAGTGCTTAAGGGATGCTACTTTTTCTTTTCATTTTGTATTTAACTGTCTATTTCTGCATCTAGCACCACCTGTTTGGAGGGCTCTCGCTAGCCACCCCATTCAGGGTATTTACTGTACGGTATATACTCCTTACTTATTTAATCTATACCTAGACCTGCTTCTGAGGGCGAGGATATGGATTTTCCTGTGGTTTGTTTGAGAGTTTGGTGGAGTCTCCTGTGTTTCCTGGGCACCGGATCCAAGTGAGTGCTGTGTGTTTCCGTGGGGAATCGCTGAGGCTGCAACACCAGCTCAGCGCGAGCAGTCAGTGAATGAACCTGCACACAGGGGCGGCAGACTAAAGATCGAAGCGCTTGCCATGGCTTTCTACTTATATATAACATTGCTATAAACAATAGCTAGAGACAAATGTACACTTCTGAGCTCATCAAGGATTACTCTTTAACAAAGGATACCAAGAGGACTAAGCGAAATTGATAGAAGTAAATTTGAAATTTGTTTAAAATGACATGCTCTATTCAATCCATTTAAGTTTAATTTTGGCTTTACTGTCCTTTTAAATAAGAAATATATCATTAAATTTATTATAATCATATAGTGATGGGCACCGCCATGTTGTAACTTAGGTTTCCCTATGTTTAAAAGCTGGTTATCTTTGCGGCTGTTCATTGCAGCAGTCAATATCTGTTCCTACTTATCAAGGCTGACCTGTACTGATTTGCCTATTCATTAGCCAGATGGATTGCTTCCACATAGATATGCACAATGTAAGCAATTTAAAAAACATGTCTGTATAGATAATCAAAGATCATTCAGTCACTTTTGTTGACATTTTGAATAGGGTTGGCTTATGCCTTGTATAGCTTCAGACGCTCCTTGAAAACCCACCTATTCAGAGAGGCTTACCATCTCTCCTACATCCCTCATCCGAACCAAACTAATACATGAACTGCCTGACTCACTGCTGCAACTACAACCGAGGTGACAAGCTGCCCCAACCTTATGTCTCTGCACCCTAAACCTGTAGACTGTAAGCTCTCCAGAGCAGGGGCCTCTTCCTCCTGTACTAGATTTGTTTAGTTTTGTTATCTTTTGTATTTTTACACAAATCTTTGTCATTGTATACCCCTATCACTGTACCCAGCGCTACGGAATTTGGCGGTGCTATACAAATAAATGATAGTAATAATAATACAGATGGCCCTCGGTTTACAATGGTTCAATTTGCACCGTTTCAGAATAACAACCTTTTTTTCAGTTATGTGACTGCTATTAAAAAGCATTGAGAAGAGTAGGTGGAGCTGTCCGCTTGTGTTGCAGCAAAGATATGCAAGCCAAGCAAGCTGAAATTAATCAGTTTAACCAGACCTGAGCTATCAAGCAGCTTGCAAAGGAACAAGATCTTCCTGTCTATAATTCAGTCCAGATTGGAATGCATAGAAAGAACTGTTTGCAAAAAAATGCAAGTAAAGTCTGTGTTGTGTGATTATTTTATTAGGTTTATAATGCTGTTTAGCAAATGTTTCTTGTTCATTTAACTTAGTTTAATTATATATTCTGTGTTGTGTGATTATTTTATTAGGTTTATAATGCTGTTTAGCATTTAAAGTCTTCATTTCAAAGCTTTAAAAATAATGTATTAGGTGTTACTTATGCCAATTTTGAGAGGGGCCTGGAACCTAACTCCCTCACTTCCCATTGACTTACATTATAAACTGGGTTTCAATTTACAACAGTTTCGATTTACAACCATTCCTTCTGGAACCTAACCCCGGCGTAAACTGAGGGCTACCTGTAATAGTAATACCTAAAAAGACATTACCTCTGAGCCAGTGTGCCAGCCAGGTTTTTGCACTTTCTTAAAGTCACCCATATTCTTTTTGAATACGCTCTGTATGTCAGCTTTGGTGGATCCTGCTTAACCCGTATCTTTGTTCCAATTAGCATAATGTCATTTCTGAAGTGAAAAAAATGCTTCCGTGGTAGTAGCTGCAGATCTCGCACTACCAATCTGTGGCAAGTGGTGGGTGAGGGTAAGTAGCCTTGCAGAACCATGTGAAATGAAGCCACATACAAACAAACACACCCCTATACCTAAGAACAGTCATAAGTCTACCACTATACTTTGCACCACTGGCTGCTATAGGTGGAAGAAGTTCCACGTGATTAAATATGTGTGATGCCTGCCTCCCTGTCTGGCAATCAGCAGTTGTGAACATCTTCAGCATCAGGAGGAGTACTCTACCATGAAAGTACCACCCTGCTTGTGTGGCTGTACAATCATACAATAGTAATAAGGATATTACTATAATAACCCCTGGCGCTAACGTGTAGCTAAAATTGGTAATGCAAAGGTTCTAATTATTGTATACTATAAACAATAAATTACCTTAGTACGATGGAAATGATAATTCCTTACGAATATGTGAAAACTGGGTAGTTGATTAATAAACCCAAATTAAGGGATGTGCTTAAGGATGAACCAGAGTAATGGTGCAAGTAAAAAATAAACAAATTTTATTACAATCTTAATCGTGCACAGAAATACTTTTAAAACCAAATTTAAATAACACTCTGATCAGGCGTTTGACAATGTAGTATCAATAAAATCCCTAAAAACCTCAAAATAAAATTGCATAAATAAAATAACAATAAAACAACAATGAGACAATCACTATCACAAATGGTTAATTCGAGATAGAGAACAAAGATCCCATTGGAAACCAAGGAAGATCCACGTCAGCTGGAAGTTAGTGATATTTTAACCGGAGCTGTAACGAGATGAGATCCAAATGAACAGACAGGAAGAGAGCCAAAATTTAAGGTGTTCACTTATTACTTACACCGAAAATGCTCTATGAAGTCCCAGCTGTCTCTCTATAGCGGTCCTGGATTAGATCACTGCTGGATGGATCCCCGAAATGAAGGAAACCTCTTGTCTTTTACAATCCGTATCAGCACTCACGCCAGATAGACCAAACTGTGCTCTGGGTCTCTGTGCGGTCTCGATGCTGGTAATTATTTCCAGTCACCTGTGTATTAGAAAAGTGGGCGGAGCAACGCGTTTCAGCCCGGTCTGGGCCTTTGTCAAGCTCCTGATAGATGGGAGGTCAGGTCTTTTATACCGTCACCCCTCTCTTGCAACTCTGGTGCATGCTGTGTGATCACCAGAGTTGCAAGAGAGGGGTGACGGTATAAAAGACCTGACCTCCCATCTATCAGGAGCTTGACAAAGGCCCAGACCGGGCTGAAACGCGTTGCTCCGCCCACTTTTCTAATACACAGGTGACTGGAAATAATTACCAGCGTCGAGACCGCACAGAGACCCAGAGCACAGTTTGGTCTATCTGGCGTGAGTGCTGATACGGATTGTAAAAGACAAGAGGTTTCCTTCATTTCGGGGATCCATCCAGCAGTGATCTAATCCAGGACCGCTATAGAGAGACAGCTGGGACTTCATAGAGCATTTTCGGTGTAAGTAATAAGTGAACACCTTAAATTTTGGCTCTCTTCCTGTCTGTTCATTTGGATCTCATCTCGTTACAGCTCCGGTTAAAATATCACTAACTTCCAGCTGACGTGGATCTTCCTTGGTTTCCAATGGGATCTTTGTTCTCTATCTCGAATTAACCATTTGTGATAGTGATTGTCTCATTGTTGTTTTATTGTTATTTTATTTATGCAATTTTATTTTGAGGTTTTTAGGGATTTTATTGATACTACATTGTCAAACGCCTGATCAGAGTGTTATTTAAATTTGGTTTTAAAAGTATTTCTGTGCACGATTAAGATTGTAATAAAATTTGTTTATTTTTTACTTGCACCATTACTCTGGTTCATCCTTAAGCACATCCCTTAATTTGGGTTTATTAATCAACTACCCAGTTTTCACATATTCGTAAGGAATTATCATTTCCATCGTACTAAGGTAATTTATTGTTTATAATATACAATAATTAGAACCTTTGCATTACCAATTTTAGCTACACGTTAGCGCCAGGGGTTATTATAGTAATATCCTTATTACTATTGTATGATTGTATTCTTCTCTGTGGAGTTTGAGGATACTCCATTTACCCAGGGGTTTATTGGTAACTTTCCCAGCGCAGGTTGATCACACCCCTCAGTACACTGTTGTGTGGCTGTAACAAAGACTGAGGAACAGGAAGTGGAATTAAGCAAATGTGTTGTTATGGTGGGACAGGGTGAAAGGTGTGTCAAAAAAGTTGTTTATTGAAAAGGGTTTACAATATTTGACTGCTCTGAGAGGGTGGTATGGATGCTAAGGAAACAATTGAGAATGCTAAGGAAATGTTTGAAAGGTGTATGACCAGGAAAGGTAGGAAAATTGTGTTTCCGTCCAGCATTGAGGTAGTAGAATAGGATGAGGATTGTTACTTAAGGGTAAAGCTAGAATGGAGGGTACTCACAATCTGCATGGCTGAAAGGTGTGTGTTTTTGTTTTATTATTAATTATATTCTGTCATATTCGTTCTATGTTAGAAATAACATAAACTATCTCCCCATAGGAGCTGCTTTGGGTTCCTTATTGCAATTTTTTTTTACATCTGGACCTATTTGAAAAAGCCCATTTAGAAAGTGTTTTGGGGAGAGGGGTGTTATATAGGGATCTTGGTGAAGGATCTTTAGTTGCGTGCTGTGCTGTGATGTTATGGGCTTGCACATGTTATGGGCTTGCATATGTTATGGGCTTGCAGAAGGTTGGTTGAAATGTTGATACAACAGAAAACACTTTTCTCTATAAATTATTTTAAACACTATTTTTAATAATAAAAAAACAAAAAAACAAATTCCCTTTGGAAAACATTTTATTAACATGATTAGGTGCCTTCCAAACGTTGGTGCCAATCATTTCCTTGCTCATGGATAGGGCTTTTTAAAAAAATACATCCATACTGTTAAAACATTTTGTAGACCTGGTCGTGTACAAGAGAGTGTCAGCTCTTGTGCTCAGAGCTTACTGTTTGCATAATTCTGTTTTTATTCTCTAATATCATAAGCTTTGTGTAACTGTTCTACAGCCTATATCACATTGTTGAGAATGTTGGCTTTTTAAAATTGTATGACATTATTATTGTTTTTATTATGATGATTATAATAATAATAATAATTCAATCATCACCTTTACATTTTTCCAGGCACTTTCTTGCTTTGAATGAATAAAAGTGCCTTCCAAAATGCATAATTTGGCAATAACATGATCCAGGGAAGATTTACATATCCATAAAAAATTTAACTGACTGTGTTTCTCTTGCTTTTTCAATGAAATGTCATAACAGATTCTTTAACTTTTTTTTTTTTTTTAACCTCAGAAATCAGAAATATACACATTGCTGCCCTTTATGTTTTTCAACCTTGTTGTTATTGTGCGTAGATTGTCTGCAGCAGAATGTTTTACTATAGTCACAGCATTGCTTCTCCGACTCCAGGAAGTCTTCTCAGCATTAACCTCCCTCTTTTTTAGTAGAACTACACAGTCCACTAATGTTTTCTGCTATTTTGTTTTCCCACTACTCCAGTAGTTCCACTGGCTTTTTTTTTTTGGTTTTCTTACATCCAGTATTCCAATTGGGTAATCACAAGGAGCGCTATAAGAAACGGATTCTTCTTAGGCTCTTTCAGGGTTTAGAAGACCTACTTGTAAACAAGAAATACACAGCCAATGGGAAAGGAACATAACACAACTTATTGATTTAGTATGGATGATGGCTTCCAAATGAGTCTGAATGCACAGCTTCTTACTCAACTAATATAAATTTATAATTTGTGTAGGGTTGCCGTCTCGGCCATATTAACCTGCACAGTTATGAGATATACATGACTAGTGCTGTCTTGCAGCATTATTTATGTGCTATCCAGAGGCACAGTGCATGTTCCACCCTTCAGCATGTGTAACTCATAACTGTCCAGACTATCATAGATAACATTGCCAAGGTGGCAACCCTAGATCTGTGTAATTAATAATTTTACATAATTTTGAGAACTTTTTTTAGTTAATTGGAGAAACACCTAATTGCCATCATGAAAAAAAAATAGATATTCTGATTATATTTGTGTCCTTGTTTCATCATTTAAAATGAGGATTTAAGCAATATTTGTACTATATATTATACTAGAATGTGATCATGTTTATTAAAATGTGATCTGAGAATATGCAAATGCATAAACATTTAAAAAAAAACGGTATAAAAGGCCAAGATCTGCTGTGTGAAACAAGTCAACGCAGGCTACCAAGAGGGTAAGTGTGAAAATGAGATAAATACAAAAATCAAGAGAAAGCCGAGGTGAAAATATTTTTCTGATGAAACTTGAATATTGAGGAGTCTCAATACAAAACCATGCACAAATACCAGTCTCAAAAAGCTGTTCATTGGATTTGATGGGTATTTGGTTCACCATAGGTCAAATGTAAATGCGGCCCTGCATAGACCCAATCATTAACTATACTTAAACATTTTAAGCCGCTTAATTTTGAGTTTAATGTCCCTTAAAATGTTAGCTCACCTTTTACTATATAAATTGTATACATCCTGGACCAAGCTGGTTTGATTAATTATCCATAGCTTGAAAACATATGTATAATTTTCTTCTAATATTACATCAAAGGTTATACTTCTCCTAATTTATTCATAAACAGTAGCTCAGTAGTAAAGTTAGGGATCTGTACAGTATATATAATATTTCTCTGGTGGTAGAAACCTCTATAAGTACTTAATTAAGTACTCTGGGTAAATTTGATGCTTCTCAAATATGACAAATATCGAAGGGTTGGTGATGGAGTCCACACAGCTGTCATAGAAGCAGGATGATGTCAGCTGGTTCTTGGCCGGTGGACGAAGATACGAGTAAGAGCCGGTTGTAAAATCTCCCACTAGGACACGTGCCATAAACATGACTCGACTCTTGGAAAATGTGGTTAAGGTGTAGGAGTGAGAATAGGATGCATCTTTTGCAAAGTAGCTGCCTGTTGATAGAAACAGAATATAAATAGCAGTCAAACTGTCTATTCCAGCTAAGGCCTTGATCACAATCTATCAGCGATTTGCTTCTGAAAAGGCGTTTGGCTTTCTGCCCAGATTGGTCTCTGAGTTTCTCAATTGATCACAATGTTATATAGTTTTGTTTGTTAAAATCTCTTTGCCACAAACACATTTTCAGCTAAAAAAAAGCTCCTGAAGAAGCCTTTTTTGTGTATTAAGTATCTGTTTTCAAAATAGAAACTAGGAGATCTCCCGAAAATAACTGATACAATAGCCCATTCACACCTCTTAAGCTCTTAAGGTTACAGGAAAGCTTTATTCATGTAACCCCTTAACCTGTTGTCATCACAATACATCCTCAATGCTCAGTATCCATTAGAATGACACGTGGGCCTTGGCATGATAGACATACTTCTATAGTCACTTCAGGAGAGTGCCTTTCAAAATGCTTATGCCTACATTACTGAACTTCTAAACTGTAATGAGTGTTTGTGACCGTGCGTTCAATAATCTTTGTGCAGGCAGTTGGAAAGGCATTCTCGTGAATGAGTTTGGACATGGCACTACACTATCAATAAATTAATAAAATAAAATACCTACAATTATCTACAATTAAACCTAACACTACACTATCAATAAATTAATTAAATACAATACCTACAAATAAATACAATTAAATAAACTAACTAAAGTACAAAAAATAAAAAAGAACTAAGTTACAAAAAATAAAAAAATATTACAAAAATTTTAAACTAATTACACCTACTCTAAGCCCCGGAATAAAATAACAAAGCCCCCCAAAATAAAAAAATGCCCTACCCTATTCTAAAATTAAAATAGAAAAGCTCTTTTACCTTACCAGCCCTTAAAAGGGCCTTTTGCGGGGCATGCCCCAAAGAATTCAGCTCTTTTGCCTGGAAAAAAAAACATACAATACCCCCCCCCCAACATTACAACCCACCACCCACATACCCCTAATCTAACCCAAACCCCCATTAAATAAACCTAACACTACCCCCCTGAAGATCTTCCTACCTTATCTTCACCACGCCGGGTATCACCGATCCGTCCAGGCTCCGATGTCTTGATCCAAGCCCAAGCGGGGGCTGAAGACGTCCATCCTCCGGCTGAAGTCTTGATCCAAGCGGGGGCTGAAGAAGTCCATCCTCGGGCAGAAGTCTTCATCCTATCCAGGCAGAAGAGGAGATCTGGACCGGTAGACATCTTCATCCAAGCGGCATCTTCTATCTTCTTCCATCCGATGACGAGCGGCTCCATCTTCAAAACCTCCGGCGCGGATCCATCCTCTTCTTCCAACGTCCTAAAACAGAATGAAGGTTCCTTTAAGGGACGTCATCCAAGATGGCGTCCCTCGAATTCCGATTGGCTGATAGGATTCTATCAGCCAATCGGAATTAAGGTAAGAAAATTCTGATTGGCTGATGGAATCAGCCAATCAGATTCAAGTTCAATCTGATTGGCTGATCCAATCAGCCAATCAGATTGAGCTCGCATTCTATTGGCTGATCGGAACAGCCAATAGAATGCAAGCTCAATCTGATTGGCTGATTGGATCAGCCAATCGGATTGAACTTGAATCTGATTGGCTGATTCCTTCAGCCAATCAGAATTTTCCTACCTTAATTCCGATTGGCTGATAGAATCCTATCAGCCAATTAGAATTTGAGGGACGCCATCTTGGATGACGTCCCTTAAAGGAACCTTCATTCTGTTTTAGGACGTCGGAAGAAGAGGATGGATCCGCGCTGGAGGTCTTGAAGATGGAGCCGCTCGTCATCGGATGGAAGAAGATAGAAGATGCCGCTTGGATGAAGATGTCTACCGGTCTGGATCTCCTCTTCTGCCCGGATAGGATGAAGACGTCTGCCCGAAGATGGACTTCTTCAGCTGCCGCTTGGATCAAGACTTCAGCCGGAGGATGGACGTCTTCAGCCCCTTGGGCTTGGATCAAGACATCAGAGCCTGGACGGATCGGTGATACCCGGCATGGTGAAGATAAGGTAGGAAGATCTTCAGGGGAGTAGTGTTAGGTTTATTTAAGGGGGTTTGGATTAGATTAGGGGTATGTGGGTGGTGGGTTGTAATGTTGGGGGGGGGTATTGTATGTTTTTTTTTCCAGGCAAAAGAGCTGAATTCTTTGGGGCATGCCCCGCAAAAGGCCCTTTTAAGGGCTGGTAAGGTAAAAGAGCTTTTCTATTTTAATTTTAGAATAGGGTAGGACATTTTTTTATTTTGGGGGGCTTTGTTATTTTATTAGGGGGCTTAGAGTAGGTGTAATTAGTTTAAAATTGTAATATTTTTCTAATGTTTGTAAATATTTTTTTATTTTTTGTAACTTAGTTCTTTTATATTTTTTGTACTTTAGTTAGTTTATTTAATTGTATTTATTTGTAGGTATTGTATTTAATTAATTTATTGATAGTGTAGTGTTAGGTTTAATTGTAGGTATTTTATTTAATTAATTTATTGATAGTGTAGTGTTAGGTTTAATTGTAACTTAGGTTAGGATTTATTTTACAGGTAATTTTGTAATTATTTTAACTAGGTAGCTATTAAATAGTTCTTAACTATTTAATAGCTATTGTACCTGGTTAAAATAATTACAAAGTTGCCTGTAAAATAAATATTAATCCTAAAATAGCTACAATATAATTATAATTTATATTGTAGCTATATTAGGGTTTATTTTACTGGTAAGTATTTAGCTTTAAATAGGAATAATTTATTTAATAAGAGTTAATTTATTTCATTAGAATAAAATTATATTTAACTTATGGGGTGTTAGGGTTAGGGTTAGACTTAGCTTTAGGGGTTAATACATTTATTAGAGTAGGTAGGTGGCGGCGACGTTGGGGGTGGCAGATTAGGGGTTAATAAATATAATATAGGGGTCGGCGGTGTTAGGGGCAGCAGATTATGGGTACATAGGGATAATGTAGGTTGCGGCGGTGTACGGAGCGGCAGATTAGGGGTTAAAAAAATATGCAGGTGTCAGCGATAGCGGGGGCGGTAGATTAGAGGTTAATAAGTGTAAGGTTAGGGGTGTTAAGTCTCGGGTTCATGTTAGGGTGTTAGGTGCAGACTTAGAAAATGTTTCCCCATAGGAAACAATGGGGCTGCGTTAGGAGCTGAACGCTGCTTTTTTGCAGGTGTTAGGTTTTTTTTCAGCTCAAACTGCCCCATTGTTTCCTATGGGGGAATCGTGCTCGAGCACGTTTTTGAAGCTGTCCGCGTCCGTAAGCACCGCTGGTATTTAGAGTTGCAGTGGTGGTAAATTATGCTCTACGCTCCCTTTTTGGAGCCTAACGCAGCCCTTCTGTGAACTCTAAATACCAACGGTTTTTAAAAGGTGCGGGGGAAAAAAAGCCAGCGTTAGCTACGCGGGTCGTTACCGACAAAACTCTAAATCTAGCCGATAATTTGTAGATGTTGGGGTCCCGAGGTGACTTTTCTTGCAGATCCCTTTAGCTGTACAGGATATCACTTACTCAACACATAAACATATGTTTATGTACCTGTACAAATGTAAATGCATGTCCTGTTCACTGTATACAGCCTCTCCAATAGGGATGAATGGAACTTTAATGAAACAATACTATGCATCTTAATAAACCTCTAGAATGTCTCCTGTGGTCATTTCAGAGTGTTTTGAACATTAACATAATAACAGACTGTTTGTAAATAGTTGTGAAATAGTTTTAAAGATGTCCAAAATGCCTTTTAAAAGGATTTATCAAGTGCCTAGAGGTGTAGAATTCGAAAAAGTTGTGAAAAGTGTGATCAGCCCCATAGGAAAAATAGGACTTTTTATTAAGGATCCGAAAACCCATATGCGAACTCGGAAAACAGCCAAAAACACTCTATTATGATTGCGTAGAATCAAAAAGTAGCCTTTTCAGCCTGAAAAAGAGCTGCTAAGACGCAGCCGATAGATTGTGATCGATATCGTTATTAGTGATTCCTTTTTGATTATATTATATTCTTCTCTGTTTTTTTCTGTTTTGAATAATAATTGTAAAGTATCAATGTTATAAAGCTGTTATCTACTGTTGAGATAATACAAAATAAATAAGTATACACATCGAAGGAAATATTATTCTAAACATTCCTCACCTTTACCATATGAAGTACCGTGTGTTCCACAAATGCGCCAGTCAAAGTTCTGTTGACAGATGGCTTCAGCCCATTTATCCTCTGTTCCATGAAAGAGCTGCCTTTCTTCTACTTCTGTTCCCCCTCTCTGCTTCTTCATCTGCTCTTTCTGCCTGAGGAGAGGCAACGGCTCAATCTCATAAATAGTTACAACTTCGGTTGACAAATGCCCAAAGCAGTGATGATCTTCATGTATCACACAAAGGGCCTTGTATATGGCCCTCAAGTCCTCAGAAGGGCCACTTTAAACCTTTTATTAAAGTCAAATAAACAGTACTTAA
Source organism: Bombina bombina (assembly GCF_027579735.1). Lineage (NCBI taxonomy): Eukaryota > Metazoa > Chordata > Amphibia > Anura > Bombinatoridae > Bombina > Bombina bombina. The sequence continues at coordinate 1,064,540,576 of NC_069504.1, read as the reverse complement.
ACTCACTGTGTGTGAGGCAGTGAATTAAGGATGGAAGTAAGAAATTTGTCAAATAATTTTGATTGTTGGGTTAAATAGTGAATATATGTATTCTGATGAAAAAGTAAGAGGATGTGGGCATCATTAGTGTTCATAAGCAACCTGCAACCCCTGGGTGCTGGTTGTCCACAACTGAGCTAAAGAATATAGACCAGCATGTCATAATTAAAGTGAAGAGAAGGTAACTAGTGAAGTGCCTCAGTGTTAGTGAAGAGACTTGTTTTGCTTAACTTAATTGAATTTATAGACCAGACAGCAAATGTTATGAAACAAACTGATGTGTGTATGTTACCACACAGATCCAGAATAACATACATACACAATTCCCACCCTTTAATCATCATAGCCCAGATTCAGCACACCATGTGTTGGATGACTCTCTAGACAGGAGGACTTCCATCTGCTCAGGTGTCACATTTGGTAGGAATTGAAGGCCAATTAAACAATCTTAGCATTTATCAGAGCTTTTGCTTAATAGTAATGGCAAACACTTGGCATGCATATAACAAACGAGGTGCAAATATAAGACATACGTTTGAAAATAATTCAACAGATTGGAAGAATAAAGGCTGTGACACCCTGCAAGCGATGCGGCTCGAGGCGAAGCAGCTGCTTCACACCGCGTTACATCGCTTCTGAAGTTCAAATATTTCATTTCTGAGCACTCAGCTACGCGTCCGGACAGAGCAGAGTGCTCAGAGATGAAAAGGCAGGACACACTGAGTACGCACAGTTGCATCTACACGCTGCGCGCCGCTCCGCTTGCAGTGTGTCACAGCCTTAAGTTTTGAATATATAGCAAAGCAGGATAATGATCAGAAGAAGTACAATACTGGAAAAGGTACACAAAAGTTTTACAGTATTTTATTACTGTACCAGTGCTTGCATATAACTGTTTAACCCTGTAAGGGGGTTAAACACACAGTTAAAGTCAGCTCCAGAGCAGCAATACACTGCTGGGACCTAGCTGAACACATCTGGTAAGCCAATGACAAGAGGCATATGTGTGTAGCCCCCAATCAGCAGCTTATTGATTTTCAAGAAAGGATATCAAGTGAACAAAGTAAATTTGATAATAGAAGTAAATAGAAAATAATCTTAAAATTGCATGATCTATCTGAACTGTAAAAGTTTAATTTTGACTTTAGTTTCCCTTTAAGCAAGAATGGACAAGGGGGCAATAGGCAGATTGCAAATGAGTGTCTAGAAGACAGGCTTAAAGATAAGTAGTGAGTATACAGATGAGTGGTTAGTAGACAGGCCTACAGACAAGTGGTTAGTAGACAGGCCTACAGACAAGTGATTAGTAGACGTGCCTACAGACGAGTGGTTAGTAGACATGCCTACAGACAAGTGGCTAGTCGACATGCCTACAGACTAGTGGCTAGTAGACATACCTACAGATGAGTGGCTTGTAGACATACCTACAGATGATTGATTAATAGACAGGCCTACAGATGGGTTTTGAAAAGACAAGCCTACAGATGAGTGGGTAGTAGACATACCCACAGATGAGTGACTAGTAAACATACCTACAGATGAGTGGTTAGTAGACATTACCTACAGATGAGTGTTGATTAGACAAGTCTACAGATGAACGGCAAAATGTGGTTAAGAAGATAATCACAGGAAAGAGTACACTTGTAGCACTCAAGAGCTAGTTATATTAGGTGAAAGATACTGAAAAGTTCAATGTGGTAAAGTAATTGAAGAGACAACACTAGTCTCCAAATATACAGAACCTAACTAAATTAAAACTTAACATTTATTGGTTACACAGTGCTAAAATTTGCGGAAAACAATAAAGATTTAAAAACACTAACCGTAATTGGAGCAAGGATAGGTCTAGAATGTATAGGCTAATTAGATCAATATAAGGATCAATATATCAGAGTCTCCTTTTGGAGGGCTGTGTAGTGTAGATACAATTATCCAAAGATTATATATGCTCAGGATTTCAGTACTTATGGGTATATAGAATCTAACCAATTCAAATACACAAATAATTCTATGCAGGTATGAGCTGCAATAACCAGAAATAGCTAATGCTGAATAGAATGTGCTCTTGGTATAAATAGTGTAACAGATTGACAGCTGAATTCTAGAAATAATAACGTTATCACTCTGTTGTGAATTCAACAGTTATGGTTATGTTATGCAAGCAGAGTAATGAAGAATATTAGGGTCTTGTGCTGTATCTGGATTTATTAGAAAAACCAATGATTTTGAGTACCTCAATTGAGGTCAAATTTACTCACACTGTAGTGGAGTTTATTATATTGGGATGAGTAACACTCCCTGTTAATTTCGCCCCCTATTGAATTATACCACTTTTGGACACAATGGTATGGTTATATATAAGAACCTGGGCTGCTGTGTGTTAAAGTTAGTAACCTAGGTCTCTAAATAGGTATACATAAAAAGACAAGTGTACTCTTTCCTGTGGTTATCTTCTTAACCACATTTTGCTGTTCAAGTTTATATATAGTACACAGCACCACAGACTCTAATATTATATAGTATTGATCTGGGACACACTCCAGAGTCCATTATACTAAGAGATCCAGAGCTTATTTTAAACCTAAACTAGTAGTGCCATTGGTTTTCCTCTTCTGTTACGAAGTCTACAGATGAGTAGCTAGTAGACATACCTACAGATTAGTGGTTAGCAGACATACCTAAAGATGGGTCTTGAATAGACACGCCTACAGATGAGTGGCTAGTAGACATGCCTACAGATGAGTGGCTAGTAGACATACCTACAGATGAGTGGCTGGTAGACATACCTACAGATGAGTGGCTTCTAGACATACCTACAGATGAGTGATTAGTAGAAAGGCCTACAGATGGGTGTTGAGTAGACAAGCCTACAGATGAGTGGCTAGTAGACATACCTCCAGATTAGTGGTTAGTCGACATACCTACAGATTAGTGGCTAGTAGACATAGCTACAGATGAGTGGCTTGTAGACATACCTACAGATGAGTGATTAGTAGACAGGCCAACAGATGAGTTTTGAAAAGACAAGCCTACAGATGAGTGGGTAGTAGACATACCTACAGATGAGTGGCTAGTAGACATACCTACAGATGAGTGGTTAGTAGACATACCTACAGATGAGTGTTGATTAGACAAGCCTACAGATGAGTAGCTAGTAGACCTACCTACAGATGAGTGATTAGTAGAAAGGCCTACATATGGGTGTTGAATAGACAAGCCTACAGATGAGTGGCTAGTAGACATACCTACAGATTAGTGGCTAGTAGACATACCTACAGATGAGTTGCTAGTAGACATAGCTACAGATGAGTGGCTTGTAGACATACTTACAGATGAGTGTTTAATAGATATACCTACAGATGAGTGGCTAGTAGACATACCTACAAATGAGTGGCTAGTTAACATACCTACAGACGAGTGTCTAGTAGACATACCTACAGACAAGTGGCTAGTAGATATGCCTAGAGATGAGTGACTAGTAGAAATACCTACAGACAAGTGGCTAGTAGACATGCCTACAGACAAGTGGCTAGTAGACATACCTACAGACAAGTGGCTAGGAGACATGCCTACAGACGAGTGGTTAGTAGCACTATAAACATAGTTGGTATACAGGATAACATTTATAGGGATCAAATGGGTAGAGGGCCCTGCCGAGAGTTGCACTTTTGTAGTCGGCTCTTATGAAAGCGATCTACAAACAGCTGGGCTCATAGGCTTACATTCTAAGGGGTTCAAGGGGAAAGCAATGGAGTTAGGAAAGGTTAGTGTTGGTTGCATGCATCCCTGAAAAGTAGAGTCTTTAGGGAGCGCTTGAAGCTGTTAAAACTAGGGGAGAGTCTTGTGGAGCGAGGCAGGGAGTTCCACAGGATGGGGGCCAGTCTGGAGAAGTCCTGTAAACGGGAATGTGAGGAAGTAACAAGAGAGGAGGAGATCGTGAGCAGAGCGAAGGGGACGGGAGGGAGAGTATTTGGAGACAAAGTCTGAAATGTAGTGGGGAGCAGTGCAGTTTAGGGCTTTATATGTCAGCGTGAGGATTTTGTGTTTAATCCTGGAGGAAAGAGGAAGCCAGTGAAGGGATTGGCAGAGAGGTGCAGCAGATGAAGAGCGACGTGTATGGAAGATGAGCCTGGCAGAGGCATTCATTATGGATTGTGAAGGAGCTAGGTGGCAGCTAGGTAGGCCAGAGAGGACGAAGTTGTAGTAGTCGAGACGGGAAAGGATGAGAGAGTGGATTAAAATCTTAGTTGTGTCTTGTGTAAGGAAATGTCTAATTTTAGAGATGTTTTTAAGGTGGAAGCGACAGGCTTTAGCCAAAGACAGAATGTGAGGAGTGAAGGAAAGGTCTGAGTCAAGTGTGACCCCGAGACATCGGGCATGTGGGGGAGGGGTAATGATGGAATTATCAACAGTTATAGAAAATTGGGGGGTGGAGATTTTGGAAGAAGGTGGAAAAATAAGGAGTTCAGTTTTGGAGAGATTTAGCTTAAAGGGACACTGAACCCAAATGTTTTCTTTCGTGATTCAGATAGAGCATGAAATTTTAAGCAACTTTCTAATTTACTCCTATTATCAAATTTTCTTCATTCTCTTGGTATCTTTATTTGAAATACAAGAATATAAGTTTAGATGCCGGCCCATTTTTGGTGAACAACCTAGGTTGTCCTTGCTGATTGGTGGATAAATTCATCCACCAATAAAAAAGTGCTGTCCAGAGTTCTGAAACCCAAGAAAAGCTTAGATGCCTTCTTTTTCAAATAAAGATAGCAAGAGAACGAAGAAAAATTGATAATAGGAGTAAATTAGAAAGTTGCTTAAAATTGCATGCTCTGTCTGAATCACGAAAGAAAAAAATATGGGTTCAGTGTCCCTTTAAGGTAGTGAGAGGACATCCAAGATGAGATAATTTTCTTGGTATCCTATGTTAATGCATTGCTACTCGTTTAACAAAGGAAACCAAAAGATCAAAGAAAATTTGATAATAGACGCAAAATGGAAAGTTGCTTAAAATTCCTAAATCAAGAAATAAACACTTTTTCTCTACTATAGATACAGTTAAAGTGACATAAAACCCAAACTTTTTCTTTTGTGATTCAGATAGAGAATACAATGTTAAACAACCTTCCAATTTGCTTCTATTATACAATTTGCTTCATTCTTTAGATTTCCTTTGTTGAAGAAATAGCAATGCACATGGGTGAGTCGATCACACAAGACATCTATGTGCCACCAATCAGCAGCTACTGAGCCTATTTAGATATGCTATTCAACAAAGGATATCACGAGAATTAAGCAAATTAGATAATAGAACTAAATTGGATGCTCTTTCTAAATAATGAAAGAAAAAATTGTGGTTTCATGTCCCTTTAACCCCTTAACCTAATGGGACGTATATACGTCATGCTATACTTATCGTACCGCACAACATATCTATACGGCAAAGCTGCAGGAAGCCCCGGCAGTCTCGGCTGTTAAGTTACAGCTGAGAGCTGGAGTTCCTTAGCTCATGGTATCTGCCCGCATATGGAACCAGAGCACGATCATTGCTCTGGTTCCATCTGCTGGAGCCGGCGGGAGGTGCGGGAGGGAATCCAGGAGAGGTAGGGATGGGGAGCTATGCTACAGGACAAAGTTGGAGTGGGGGGGTCCCTACTCAACGAGGAGGAGGAAGGTGGGTGTACCACTACACTACAGAAAATAAAAAAAAATAAAAAAAAAATAATATATATAAATATAAATATATATATATATATATATATATATATATATATATATATATATATATATACAGACACTCATCGGCCAATTTATTAGGTACACCTGTTCAGTTGCTTGGTAACACAAATTGCTAATCAGCCAATCACATGTCAGCAACTCAATGCATTTAGGCATCTAGATGTAGTGAAGACGACTTGCTGAAGTTCAAACCGAGCATCAGAATGGGGAAGAAAGGGGATTTAAGTGACTTTAAACGTAGCATGATTGTTGGTGCCAGATGTGCTGGTCTAAGTATTTAAAAAACTGCTGGTCTACTGGGATTTTCATGCACAACCATCTCTAGGGTTTACAGAGAATGGTCCGAAAAAGAGAATGGGCAGGCAAGGTTAGAGATGCGGAATCTGTTGGTGCTCTACAAGTAATCGATAATAATAATAGAAAGTCAATAGTAACTCAAATAACCACTCATTACAACCAAGGTATGCAGAACACCATCTCTGAATGCGCAACACATCAAACCTTGAAGCAGATGGGCTACAGCAACAGAAGACCACACCGGGTGTCCCTCCTTTCAGCTAAAAACAGGAAACTGAGGCTACAATTCGCACAGGCTCACCAAAATTGGACAATAGAAGATTAGAAAAACGTTGCCTGATCTGATGAGTCTTGATTTCTCTTGATTTCAGCTGCAACATTCAGATGGTAGGATCAGAATTTTGGCGTAAACAACATGAAAGCATGGATCCATCCTGCCTTGTATCAACGGTTCAGGCTTCTGGTGGTTGTGGTGTAATGGTGTGGTGGATATTTTCTTGGCACACTTTGGGCCCCTTAGTACCAATTAAAAAAAAAAGGAAAGGGGTCTAAGGTCCCTATAGGAGGCACTATATATATATCCTATGAGGATACACAGTTAATCATATAAATATAATATATGTCCAAAAAGGGAGACGTAGAAAATAAAAAAGAGCATATATCGCTCTTGTAAACCAAATGTCTCTTCATACAAAGCCAAATAGTTGATGTAATAATATATTCACCCAGTCCCAAAAAGAGGTTTCTTGTGGTGTAATATAGTTCTTGAGTGGAATGGGAACTTCTAATGAATCCGTTCAAATTGGGCAGCACTCTGACTTCACCATGAATGCAATTCTGAATAAAACAAGGTAAGGAAAGAGTCGCCGTATGTGTGAATCGATAATCAAACAGGTATAAGCACATAGAAGACACAGGGTACTCACATGGTGTAAAGGCACCCACTTGTGCCAATAGAGGCAGGCTGGTTTTTGCAGCAGACCAGCTAGCTGAACCAGGTCAGTATACTGGAAACACAGATGCGATGATCCCCAAAATGGATGGCTGGGCTCAGGTGAAACTTTGCTCCCAGAGTGGAGCAACCAGAGGAGCACGAGGGAGGCTATACCAAAACCTCCCAAGGTAGCGTAGAGGAATATGCAAACAGTAATGCGAGCTATGGCATAAAACCTATGTTAATACATTCCCAAATTTTGATAAAAACACATGCAATAAACCTTAAAACCTGACTGTTCAAATAAACTACATGGCAAAACACGCCAGCCATGTTTTTGTGACTATCACTATTAATGTTGTTAATTATGACTATAATTTTCTCTAAGTGCTTTACAAACCTGCATTAGAGTTTTTGAATAAAAATCTTAAAAAGTTGATCACACATTAAAATGCCTTTTAGATTGGCATATTACTGAAGGTTCTCAACGGAAACTTTGTATCAGTGTATCGAAGTTACTACGTCACTGAGTTATAGACGCTTAGCTCACAATTGGACCGCTAGTGTGAGTACTACTGCCAATCCCTGAGCGGAGCTTGAGGCACCACCCTCCTACGTCAACCATTCATGTGAAATAACTAATAAGCTCCAAAGGTAACTAAATTCTAACTATTGGGTAGCGCTGACAATGCTCGTGACAAGCAAAACGGGTGAACCAATCCACAGTGGAATCAAAGGAACAAACCCACAAATATCACCAAACATAATAGAATATAATAAAATGAACTGCGGATGTAAATACTAAATGTAGCCAAGGAAATGTATTAACCGATGTTGGCTTTTTTATACCAAAGTCTTAATCTATATATAATAAAATGTGAAGACTAATGCTAATGGGGTAAAAGAGTGTGACGAGTAAACCATTCATAATGTAAACGGTTGGAAATATATGTGAGATAATAATAATAATAACATGTGTGGAAATAAAACTAAAATATATATATATCCATATATATAAGTGATATAAGTGTTGCCGTGTTGTTTAAGTTTATTGTAAAAAGAGAGCATGTGTCTAAACAAACAAAAGGCAGTGGACTATATAAATGGAATTAATAAATAATATGTAGAATATGGACAATGGAATAAATATTCCAAATCAAATAAAGGATATCAAATATGTGAGGCCCTGATGGGATAACCAAGTATAAAGCCCTAATGGGTGCGGGTTAGTTAGCTATGTGAAAATGCTAGATCATTTGGAAAAGGGAATTGATTGTGGGTGATAATGGGTACAGTGTAGATAAGTGCAAGGGAGTAATAACTAATACTAATATATAAAAATATGAGAATATATATATATATATACCAAGATGACTGACATCCCATACAACATAAAATGTGAAGATAATAATATATAATAATATCCTAAAAAGGGACCACGTAAGTGTGTGGTCCTGAGACTAGGCTGTGAAAAAACTACTTAACCATTGAGGACACAGGCTGAAGTGGTTGCCATTATAATTTTAAAACCATGATATAAAATCTAGAGATATGGTGATCTTATGGATACACCCTAATAGGATTAATGGTAATTAAAGTGATAACAAAACAAATAATATACAGTATAATTATATAGATAATCGATCTTCCAAAAATACGAAGAGTGACAACATTATCACGTGACTCCGGTTTACAAATCTGTTAACTGATCTCAGATGGTGGACAAGAGAGTACCCACATAATCAGTAAATACTAGAGTGTAACTAAAATGGAAATATCCCAGAAATACCTAATTGTACAAATCCTGCTGAATCTATAACTTTGTTAAGACCTAACGGGAACAGTGTATTAAATTTATAGATCCAGAATGTCTCTCTTTGTCTGAGTCTAGTAAACCTATTTGACAGCTAAAAGGGATGCTTTCTAAAGGAGTTGTAGTTAAATTGCAAGTTCCTGGTGTGTGTTCTTGACAGATGTGTCTTGGTACACTATGTTTTAAATATTTTGACTTAATATTAAGATGCTCACTCCATCTAACCCTAACTTTCCTATAGGTTCTTCCAATGTATTGAAGCCCACATTCACACGTGAGGACATAAACCACATATGAAGTTTCACAGGTTAATCTACTCTCTATGGGATACTGTACCCCAGTGGTGTTTGATGTTATGTTAGTTTTACCATGTGTAATGTACCTACACATGAAACACCATTTTTGCCACATCTAAAAGTCCCTTTTCTCAATGAACCAACTGAGTTGGGTTCAGCATACCTCTTATTGATGTTACCAACTTTGTTTTTATTCTTGAAAGACATCACCACTTTACTGGGTGCTAGTCTCTGTTTGAGTGTAGGCAATCTCCTATAGACTAATTTAGGTTGTGCGGATAATGTTTTCTTTAAAATGGGATCCCTCATTAGTATAGGCCAATGTTTTGTCAGAATTTTCCGAAGTTTAAGATTTAAACTGAGTAATAAACAATGGCTGCCCATTCTGTTTATTTTTATTGCTGTTATTATTCTTATTTAAGGATTCAGTCAACAGTTGGCCTCTATCTAAGATTCTTGCCATATCACAGCTATTCTTAATTAGGTCTAAAGGATAGCCTTTTTCTAAAAATCTGGATGTAAGAGTATTGGACTGTTAATTGTATTTTTCTATGGAAGTGCAATTTCGTCTAATCCTACAGAATTGGCTGAAAGGGATGTTTGTTTTCCAATTCAATAGATGATTACTGCTAAAATGTAGGAAATTATTGCAGTCTACTTGTATGAAATATGTGGAAGTGCATATGTTACCATCTAGATCCCAGGTCAGGACCAAATCCAAGAACTTAATTTTAGATTCTTGTATGTTAGATGTGAAACCTATACCCATATTTTTGGCATTTAGAGATGATACAAAATCAATGGCCTCAGCTGTGGATCCCTCAAAGATTAAAATGAGATCATCTATATAACGGCCATAGAACACCAGATTGTCCCTCCATTTTGAGTTGTAAATATATAGTTCTTCGAATTGTCCCATAAAGAGATTTGCAAAACTAGGGGCAAATCTGGTGCCCATGGCCGTTCCCTTGATTTGTAGGTAATATTCATCAAGAAATTGAAAATAATTGTGCTTTAAGATGTAGTCAATCAAAATGAGCAGATATTATTTTCGTGCATTGGGCATATAAAGGTCTTCATTCAAATAAACCCTAGTAGTATATAGGCCTATATCATGTGAAATGTTTGAATACAAGGATCCCACATCACAAGACAACCATAAATATTTGTTGTTGCGTTTCACATGAGAGAGTTTATGCAACAGATCTTTAGTGTCTTTGATGTAGGATGATAAATTGCATACGTATTTCTGCAGATATAAATCCACATACTCGGACAGTTTATCAGTTATACTGTTAATTCCTGCAATGATTGGTCTCTTGGGGGGGACCTTATCATCCTTGTGTAATTTAGGGAGATAATAATAATAAGGTATACTGGGTGGTCTGGAGTAAGCTACCGCTTTTGCTTTTTGGTTAGAATACCTTCAGACACACGATATTCCAATATCTTGCTCAATTGTTTTGAAAAATCTAAAGTGGGGTCGTGAGGTAGTTTCCTGTAGTATTCAATGTCCCAAAGTATGCGTTGTGCTTCTTTGGTGTAATCTGAATAATTTTAAAGCACAATGCCACCACCCTTATCAGCCTGACGAATGACCAAATTATGGTCATCCATCAGGCTGCGCATGGCTTTTGCCTCATTGGGCCAGATTCTCTTTTTGCCTGGGATATGGCTAGGGATTAATTCCCAGTCTTTCAGTACAAGTTGCTAAAACAAATCAATGTAAGATACGTCTTCCTTAGGAGGGTTAAACGTAGATATTGGGGCAAGGGAAGTATGTATAAAATCGTCAAAAAGCTCATCTGCTAATTGACTAGGTTCACAGTACACAACATTGTGAGATTCTCTTTCTTTCTGTATATCAAGTAGTATAGGAGAACCTTTAATGTTTTTATTCCTAAGGGCCTTTAGGGCAAAATACCTTTGAAGTGAGAGTTTTTGCGTGTGTATCTGTTTAGGTCCACAAACAGGTTAAACATATTGTGCGTATTAGGCGGACAATAGGACAGACCCTGACCAAGAATTCTTACTTCATCATTAGTTAGGGTATGCAAGGATAGATTGAAAATGCCACTTTTTAGTTTTTGTAATTTTTCTTTTTTGTGGGTTTTTCCTCTATCTCGCTTTCCCCTTTTGGGAAAGGTCTCTTTTTTTATTTGATGTCTGCGGGGTCGTTCTCCTCCATAGAGGGGCCAGATGTGGGGGTCTCTAAAAAAAAACCTCGTTAGAGGTTGATGGTCCATTAGCTAGCCTGTCTGGAACCAATCTCTCTCTATTCAGATCGTTTGACTCACCATTACTGGCTGAATTGGAAACCTGAAATCTATTCTGAACTGGAATATAGTTGGGATTATCATAATTCTGATTCTGTAGGGGTCTCCTAAAATCACTGTCATTGGACGATTGTCTAACGTTATATGATTGTCAGTTCCAAAAGTTAGTATTATGGACACCTTCAGACCTATGAGGTGCTGTATTTGTGGTGTATCCACTGAGGGGTCCACTAGTCTGATAGTTCTTATTACCCTGATAGCTCTGTTTGTGAGTGAAATTCTTTACATTGTAATAATTATTGTTGACGTTTTTATTCTTATTTTTGTTTTTATTATGGTTTTGAACGACAGTCCACTCTTTACCTGTTTGCTGTTTAACCCTATTAAAAGTATATACTTCCCCTTTACTGTAATCTTCCTCATCACTGGAATTCATCCACTACTTTAATAGAGTGTTATTTAAATACCTCCAGCTCCTTTTGGATTGTGTCAATTTCCAATCCAATCTCATCCACCAATTTCTGTCTACGGGATATTAGAAAGTCTATTAAATTGAAAGAACACTCATTCAAAACAGAGTACCATTTTTCAAGGAGTTCTGGATTGTTCTTAAATGAACAACTTTGAAACACACGTAGGCCACGGGGGATTAGTTTTTTTAACTTTATATTTCTTTAAGGTTTATTGCATGTGTTTTTATCAAAATTTGGGAATGTATTAACATAAGTACCAAGTATCAAGTAGAGTTAAAAATACAGGTGTGACAACTTACCACTAATGAGACAAAGGGTGCTTTGATTGGTGCATACACCAAGTGTAGGGGGAGGGTAGATACCGTGTTGCGATACTGTGTTTAGGTAGGGTAGCCCTATTTAAGGTCTGAATGTATACCATGTTGTTATGCCTGATGAAACGGTGGATACCGTGAAACGCGTTGCATTGTTTTATTTGTGCACAACTATAGCATGAGCTATTTTTAATTTTGTTTTTACACTGCTATATTAAACAAGTTTTATACCATAGCTCTCATTGCTGTGTGCATATTCCTCTACGCTACCTTGGGAAGTTTTGGTATAGCCTCCCTCGTGCTCCTCTGGTCGCTCCACTCTAGGAGCGAAGTTTCACCTGAGCCCAGCCATCCATTTTGGGTATCATCGCATCTGTGTTTCCAGTATACTGACCTGGTTCAGCTAGCTGGTCTGCTGCAAAAACCAGCCTGCCTCTATTGGCACAAGTGGCTGCCTTTACACCATGTGAGTACCCTGTGTCTTCTATGTGCTTATATCTTTTTGGTTATCGATTCACACATATCGCGCCTCTTTCCTTTCCTTGTTTAGTACCAATTGAGCATCGTTTAAATACCATGGCCTACTTGAGAATTGTTGCTGACCATGCCCATCCCTTTATGACTACAGTGTACCCATCTTCTGATGGCTACTTCCAGCAGGATAATGCACCATGTCACAAAGCTCATATCATATAAAACTGGTTAGTTGAACATGATATTTAGTTCACTGTACTCCAATGGCCTCCACAGTCACCAGATCTCAATCCAATAAAGCACCTTTGGGATGTGGTGGAACAGGAGATTCGCATCTGTCAGGGTGCCAGGAATCAGACTTAGACGAGAAGTGCAAAAATAATCACACCTTTATTATTAGCAAAAAATAATAAAAAGTCCACAAGTCAAAAAACAAGCCAGGAGTCAAAACCAGAGCTGGTAGTCAGATTAGCCGAGTCAGGAGCCAAAGCGGATAGTCAGACGAGCCGGAATCAGGAACAAGGAAAACAGCAGAGACAGGAACAAGCCAGGGATCAGGAACCAGGAAGGACGTCAGGCAGCCAGGTAATACACAGGAACTCTCACAAACATGTCTGAGACAACGCAAAGGCAAAGCATACTGAACAGAGGCCCTTTAAATAATAAGTGATGACATCACAATTCTGAGACTGCATCCTGTCTCACATGGATGATGCACACCAGTCTGGCCATAAAAGGAAGTGCAGGAAATGAGCAGCATCCCCCACAATGCACCATAGTCAGGAAGAGAGGTGAGTAAAATGGCTGCCAGCAGCACATGGCAAACACAACAGGGAAAAACCCTGACAGTACCCTCCCCTCAACGACCCCTCCCCCGCGGGGGACAAAAGGCTTATTGGGGAAACGGGCATGGAAGGCACGGAGGAGGGCGGGATCATGAACATCAGAGGAGGGAACCCAAGAACGCTCCTCTGGACCGTAGCCCCTCCAGTGAACCAAATACTGTACACGGCCCCTGGACATACGAGAGTCAATAATGCTGCTGACCTCATACTCCTCATGGTTGTCAACAAAGATAGGATGGGGACGAGGCAACACAGTGGTAAACCGATTACAAACCAATGGTTTCAAGAGGGAGACATGAAAAACATTGGAGATGCGCATAGCAGGAGGAAGGTCAAGAGCATAGGCCACAGGATTAACCCGTCGGAGTATTCGAAAAGGACCATCATAACAGGAAGCCAATTTATTGGAAGGCGGGAGGACAGCCAAACTCTCTCACCAACCTGGTAGGAAGGTGCGGGCAGACGCCTACGATCAGCCTGGAACTTTTGGCGCTGCATAGAACAATGAAGGCAATCCTGAATCTGCACCCACGTGGAACGGAGTTGCCGGAGATGCTCCTCCAAAGCCGGAATACCCTGAGACATGAATGAATTGGGCAACAAGGATGGTTGAAACCCATAATTCGCCATGAACGGGGATAACTTGGAGGAAGCATTAATAGCACTATTACGAGCAAACTCTGCCCACGGTAACAGTTCAGATAAATTATTGTGGTGATCTGAGACATAGCAATGGAGGAGCTGTTCCAGAGCTTGATTAGACCGTTCAGCAGCCCCATTGGATTGAGGGTGATATGCCGAGGAGAAGGAAAGCTGGATTCCCATTTGAGCACAAAAGGAATGCCAAAATCTGGAGACAAACTGGCTACCCCGGTTCGACACTATCTACTTGGGTAACCCATGTAAACGGAAGACCTCCCGAGCAAAAATTGAAGCAAGCTCTGAGCGGTAGGCAGCTTCATCAAGGGAATGCAATGTGACATTTTAGAAAAACGGTCAACCCCCATAAGGATAACAGTATTGCCATTGGAAACAGGGAGCTCAACAATGAAGTCCGTAGAAAGATGTGTCCAAGGACATTCACCATTAGCAATAGGTTGAAGAAGACCCACAGGAAGACGTCAAGGAGTCTTATTCTGTGCACAAACTGAGCAGGAGGCAACATACGCAGCAACATCAGAACGAAGACCTGGCCACCAGAATTGTCAAGTGACAGACCAAATCATTTGGTTCTTGCCTGGGTGACCTGCGGCTTTAGGATAGTGGTAAGTGTGCAAAAGTTTAGTTCGAAGATTCTCAGGAACAAAACACTTACCACTAGGTTTCTCAGGAGGTACATTGGTTTGTGCAGCCAGGATCTCCTCCCCCAAGGGAGAAGTCAAATTATTACGTATGGTAGCCAAAATATGGTCAGGAGGTATAACAGGAGTAGGTACAGACTCCTCCTTGGACAGAGGCGAAAATTGTCGAGAGAGGGCATCAGCCCTAACATTCTTACTACCAGGCAGGTAGGAGACCACATAATTAAACCGAGACAAAAATAGCGTCCATCTGGCCTGTCGGGGCAACAAACATTTTGCTTCTGATAGATAAGTTAAATTCTTGTGGTCAGTAAGAATGAGCACTGGTACGCTAGTACCCTTGAGAAGATGCCTCCATTCCTTGAGTGCCAAAATTATGGCCAGTAATTCCCTGTCGCCAATTTCATAATTGCCCTCAGCTGGAGACAATTTCTTAGAGAAGAAACCACACGGATGCAAGGAACCATCAGGCGTAGGACGTTGAGACAAGAGGGCACCTACTCCAGTCTCAGATGCATCGACCTCAAGAACGAAAGGCAGGACAGGGTTAGGATGAGCTAGAACTGGAGCGGCAGCAAAGGCAGTCTTAAGACTATCAAAGGCATTAATGGCGGTAGGTGACCAATGGATTGGATCATTCTCTTTACGGGTCATGTCTGCGATAGGTTTGAGCAAGGAAGAAAAGTTTTTAATAAACTTTCTATAGTAATTGGCGAACCCCAAAAAACGTTGAATAGACCGAAGACCAACTGGGCGAGGCCACTGCAGAACTGCAGATAACTTGTCAGGATCCATGGAGAACCCTGTAATGGAGATAACATAACCTAGGAAGGTTACTTGAGTCTGATGGAACTCACATTTCTCGAGTTTACAAAACAGGCTGTTCTCACGTAGTCTCTGAAGAACCCGTGTAACATCAGAATGATGAGCCTCAAGTGTGGGTAAGTGTATGAGGATGTTGTCTAAGTACACCACAACACACTGTTACAACATATCTTGTAGGACATCATTAATAAATTCCTGAAAAACAGCAGGAGCATTACATAGGCCAAAGGGCATTACAAAATACTCATAATGCCCGCTCCTTTTGTTAAATGCTGTTTTCCATTCGAGGCCCTCCTTAATCCTAACGAGATTGTACGCTCCTCTCAAATCAAGTTTAGTAAAGACAGTAGCTCCCTTGAGGCGGTCAAAGAGTTCCGTAATAAGCGGAATAGGGTAAGCATTCTTAATGATTAAGACCCCGATAATCGATACATGGTCTTAACTCGCCTCCCTTTTTCTTCACAAAGAAGAAGCCAGTCCCTGCAGGAGAGCAGGATTTGCGGATGATCCCCCGTGACAGAGCATTGGCAACATACTCCTCCATAGCACAATTCTCTGCAACAGACAGAGGGTACACCTGGCCCCGAGGAGGAATGGCTCCGGGTTGCAGGGCTATGGCACAATCGTAAGACCGGTGAGGAGGAAACGTATCAGCACGCACCTTGTCAAACACGTCTAGGAACTCTCGGTACTCCTCTGGCAATTGAGATACCAAAGAAGTGCACAAGACTTTAACTGGTTTCCGAAGACAAGTGGAAATACATTGCGGGGACCACGACAAAATTTCGGACCTGCGCCAGTCGAGACTGGGATTGTGCTTTTGGAGCCAGGGATAACCCAGAACAACCGGAAAATGCGGAGAGTTAATCACCTGGAACTAGAGGGTTTCAAAATGGAGAGCCCCAACAGCCATGGACAACGGAGCAGTTTTGTGAGTAACGAGTGCGGGCTGAAGGGGCCTGCCATCAATGGCCTCAATAGCAAGCGGAACGGACCAAGGCAAAACAGGAATGGAGTGCTTTGATACAAAAGCACTGTCAATTAAATAGCCCGCAGCACCGGAGTCAACAAGAGCCTAAGTGACTATGGAGGAGTCCACCCAGGAAAGGACAACTGTGACCTTAAGCGGTTCCGGGGATGAGGGTAAACCACCCAAGGTCTGCCCCCGACAGGACCTTAGGTGTGAGCGTTTCCCGGCCGTGTAGGACAAGACTTCAAAAGGTCGCCCTGTAACCCACAATAGAGGCAGAGCCCCTCCCTAATCCTAAAGGCCCTCTCCACCGCGGAGAGACGCGTGAATCCCAGCTGCATTGGCTCAGCAGTACCTGGTGACTCGGGACCAGGAGGCATGGGAGGAGAGGGAGGCATGGGTGGGAACGAACATGTAGGAGACAACGGAACAGGAGGCTTCCGCAAGCGCTCCTTGAAAGAGGGCCTCTCTCTGAGTCTGATGTCAATTAGGATCAAAAAAGACACCAATGCCTCGAGATCCTCTGGTAAATCTCTGGCAGCAACTTCGTCTTTAATTGCATCAGAGAGAACATGAAAGAAGGCGGCAACAAGGACTTCATTGTTCCAACCTACCTCTGTGGTAAGCGTACGGATCTCAATAGCATACTGAGCAACAGATCTTGTACCTTGCTGAATGGACATGAGTCGTTTAGCAGCAGAGGAGGAGCGAGCCGGAACATCAAATACCCTTCGAAAGGAGGCCACAAATTCAGGGTAATTTGAAATCACAGGTTTATTAGTCTCCCACAAGGAATTAGCCCAGGCAAGAGCTGTGTCAGGGAGTAACAAGATGAGAAATCCCACCTTAGCTCTGTCAGAGGGAAACACCTGAGGTAACATCTCAAAGTAAATGCCCACCTGGTTCAAAATCCCTCTGCACTGAACAGGATTGCCTCCATATCACTGAGGTATAGGTGCAGAACCGGACATGCTCCTGGTAGGCATAGGTGCAGCAGCGGAAACAGGAGCAGCCATAACTTGCGGGACACTTTGTTCCAAATGTGCAGTGCGAGTCAGCAGGGTTTGCAGGGCTAGTGCAAATTGATCCAAGCCGTGATCCTGTTCATCCATCCTGGAAATGACGACAGGTAAAGGTGGATTATTAGCACCAGCTATAGGCCCTTAGTCATGTATACTTAAAATACACAGGTTCATCATTTAAATACCCTACACCTGTTCACTTATTCACCTATTCTCACGTGACTTTCCATTCTTTTGCAACAGTGCCATCTTGTGTTCAACCAGAATATACATTTCTTTTTTAATTACAATAGACATTCTAACTATTCACATGAGAAAAGTTCAAAACAATAAGTAAAATTTAAAGATAAAACCATATCTACAAATTAAAATAGAAGAGATATTGCACATAATAAGCAGATCAAAGATAAATATTTCATACAGGGTTATTCAAAAAAAATGTTTAGGAAATATTCAAAAGGAAAGGTATGATGTCATACAATACAAGATAATATGAAACGATTGCCATAATATATGTATTTATATCACACTACTCAGCCCATTAAAAAGGGTTGTTTTTTTTGTGTATACATATAAACACCTGAGAATACAATAGAATGTTTGAAGAATACAAGTTTAAAGGAATAGAATCCAATCAAAGTCTTTGTTCATTCCTTTAGGTATTAAGCTTTCCAATTTATATATCCAAAACATTTCTCTTGTTTTCAATATATGTTCTCTATCACCTCCTCTTCTTGGTCTATCAATTTGTTCTATTATTTGAAATCTGAGTTGACTAATGTTATGACCCATAGAGAGGAAGTGAGAGGAAACAGGAGCCCAAGTAAATGAATTTAGAGAAAGTCCAATGACAGCATATAAAAGGAATTGGAACATTAAAGATTTTCTTGTACATTCTGATATAGGAATGAACAAAGACTTTGATTGGAGTCTATTCCTTTAAACTTGTATTCTTCAAACATTCTATTGTATTCTCAGGAGTTTATATGTATACACAAAAAAAACCTTTTTAATGGGCTGAGTAGTGGGATATAGATACATATATTATGGCAATCGTTTCATATTATCTTGTATTGTATGACATCATACCTTTCCTTTTGAATATTTCCTAAATTTTTTTTTTTTAATAACCCTCTTTAATGGGCTGAGTTGTGAAACACAGATGCATAAAAGTATTTCCTCCCCTTTTTAAGAGTAGTGAAATACTTTTATCTATACCATGGGCAATGACCTGTATTATACTGAATGAAATTTAATTTTTTCCAAACAAGTAAGAGAATTCTATAATGAATTGGTTTATATAACTAAAATGTATGAAATATTTATCTTTGATCTGCTTATTATGTGCAATATCTCTTCTATTTTAATTTGTACATATGTTTTTTTCTTTAAATTTTACTTATCGTTTTGAACTTTTCTCATGTGATTAGTCAGAATGTCTATTGTAACTAAAAAAGAAACGTATATTCTGGTTGAACACAAGATGGCACTGTTGCAAAAGAATGGAAAGTCACGTGAGAATAGGTGAATAAGTGAACAGGTGTAGGGTATTTAAATGATGAACCTGTGTATTTTAAGTAAACATGACTAAGGGCCTATAGCAGGCCTGAAACGTTGTATTTTTTTGCTTAGACCCAAGAATATGAGACAATAAAGGTCTTTTAAATTACTGGTGGCTGGAACAATCTTTTATCTATTTGGAGTACCTGCAGGACAAGGCAGACCGTGGGTTCCGTGCCCCATAAACCACATATACTGAGGTGCTGTCTTCCAAACTATTATTGAGGATTATTAGCACCATCAGGATTCATGGCCTTTGCGTAATGTCAGGGTGCCAGGAATCAGACTGAGACGAGAAGTGCAAAAAAAATCAAACCTTTATTAATAGCAAAAAATAATAAAAAGTCCACAAGTCAAAAAACAAGCCAGGAGTCAAAACCAGAGCTGGTAGTCAGACGAGCCAAGTCAGGAGCCAAAGCGAATAGTCAGACGAGCCGGAATTAGGAACAAGGAAAACAGCAGGAATAAGAGTCAGGAACAAGCCAGGGTTCAGGAACCAGGAAGGACGTCAGGCAGCCAGGTAATACACAGGAACTCTCACAAATAGGTCTGAGACAACGCAAAGACAAAGTATACTGAACAGAGACCCTTTAAATAATAAGTGATGACATCACAATTCTGAGACTGCATCCTGTCTCACATGGATGATGCACACCAGTCTGGCCATAAAAGGAAGTGCAGGAAATGAGCAGCATCCCCCACAATGCACCATAGTCAGGAAGAGAGGTGAGTAAAATGGCTGCCAGCAGCACATGGCAAACACAACAGGGAAAAAACCCTGACAGCATCATGGATGTGCAGCTGACAAATCTTCAGCAACTGCGTGATGCTATCATATCAATATAGACCAAAATGGCTGAGGAATGTGTCCAATACCTTGTTAAATCTATGCCATAAAGAATTAAGGCAGTTCTGAAGGCAAAAAGGGGTTCAACCCGGTACTAGCAAGGTGTAGTTAGAAGGGGAAGGGCTAGAGAGCTGTTTGGGAGGTGTCATGAGATGCAGGACATATGCAGGACACAGCAATGATGGTACAACTCTATTTTATTACAGAGCATAGCAATACACATCCAGACAGGTTGATTGTACTAAACTAACTGCGACACAGACACCGGACCTAAGCCCCGCCCACATGCTAGTGACATCACATCCTGCTCTCATCACATCTTCCCCTTTTTCAAAGGCAAAGCATACATTCGCATATATTAAATAACAAGGTACACCAACAGGGTATACAACAACATTTTGTTTTAGAACATTATAAAAACAGATAGATTAGAAAACATGAACAAATAAATTACATCCTGACTTGGACATCGGGGTAGACTACCCTAGTCCACAGTGACCATGGGATTATTCTGCCCATACTTCCGGTCACTGTTCTAGCTAAAGTCAGTCCCTGTATCGGGCCGGAAGCCTCACCACTCTTCCGCTTGATGTAACTTTGCATGAACTGTCCTCTGATACAGAAGATGGTGAACAAGAGTCTGCTGGAGGCAAAGATATATCCCCGCTATGATCTTGCTGAGGGGAAGGCACCTCTCTTAGAACAGGGGATCCCACCGGCGGTGGTACTGAGGTATCCGGTTCCAGACTCTCAGGTACAGGCTGAAGATGTCTTCGGTTACGGCGTGTAACCGTCCCTCCCTCTGTAAGGACTGTGTAAGACCTTGGTTCTGGAGAGCGGCCCACTACCGTAGCAGGCGTCTTCCATTTCTTCTCATCATCCAGTTTAATTCTGACACTTTGGCCCGCTTTCAGTTCCTGTAAAGGCCTGACAGAATGTCTCCTGTCGTAGAAGAAACGATAACCCTTTTTGGCCTCTTCATCCCTCCTAAGGACTTCGTCCCGAGGAACAGGGCCAGGCGGCTTGAAGACACCCACTGAGGGTAAAGTGGTGCGAATCTGGCGTCCTAGCATCAGCTGTGCCGGGCTAAACCCGGTGGCTTGAATGGGCGTCGCCCTGTATGACAAGAGGGCTAGGTACGGTTCAGATTGCTTTAGAATGAATTTTGTTGTTTGAACTGCCCTTTCAGCCATTCCGTTGGCCTGCGGATAATGTGGACTTGACGTGGAATGTACAAAATCATATTCCCTGCTGAAAGCACTGAACTCTGTAGAAGCGAACTGCATGCCATTATCACTCACCAGCTCCATTGGAATGCCCCAGCGGGCGAACAAGCTCTTCAGGCGAATGATAACGGCCTGACTTGTGATATCATTCAGGGGTGCTATTTCCAAATACCTGGAATAGTAGTCGATAACAACAAGAAACTTTTTCCCGTGCAGTTCGCACAAATCAGCAGCTATTTTCTGCCACGGCCCCGCAGGCAGCGGAGTAGACATTAAGGGCTCCCTTCTCTGAGTAGGCCGGCGTTCCCGGCAAAAGGCACATTTAGACACGTGATTTGCAATGTCGGAGCTGATCCCAGGCCACCACACAGCTGTAGCTGCTCTTTCTCTGCACTTTGTAATGCCTAAGTGGCCATCGTGAATCCTGTTTAACATCTCCTTCCTCATGCTGACAGGAATTACAATACGGTCTTGGAACAGCACCAACCCCTCCAGCTCCGTGAGCTGCGACCTCTCTGGCTGGTAAGCATTTAAAGACATCCAGGCTGCCCGGCTCTCGGGCCAGCCATCTCTTATGTACCTTATAACTTCTTGCAGATCTGTGTCCAAATATGTCTCTTTCTTTATCTCTTCCAGTTTCCTTGAAGAAATGGACTTAGAGGCCAGAACTGAATCAACATACACTTTTACATCCGACTCTGTGGAGGATTCTTCAGCAGCAGCCAGCGGGAGCCTGGACAGTGTATCTGCCACAACCAGCTGCTTCCCCGGCACATGCACTGCCTGAACATTGAACCTGAGCAGTCTCATTAAAAGTCTCTGGCATCTCAAGGGTGTTTTGTCGATGTCATAAGAATTGATAAGAGGGACTAGCGGTTTGTGGTCAGTTTCCAGACTAAATTTCTCCAAACCCACTAGATAACGCTGAAAGCGCTCACAGGCCCAAACTGCAGCCAGGCACTCTTTCTCAATTTGAGCGTGTTTTGACTCCGCAGCCGTCAGTGTGCGGGAACAGTAGGCGATGGGCTGTAGTTTGTTGTCATTCAGCTGCAGGAGTGCAGCCCCCAACCCATAACTGCTTGCATCAGCACTAACCACAGTCTTTTTTGAAGGGTCGTAGATCCCCAGCACTGGGGCAGACCCCAGCAGGGACTTAGCATGCAGGAACGCTTTTTCTTGTGAGGGTCCCCAGACCCAGGCAACATCTTTCTTAAGCAACTCTGTGATAGGGTGCAAAACTGTAGATAAATCTGGAAGAAACTTGCCCACGTAATTTACAAGGCCCAATATCTGTCTCAGCTCATGTACATCAGAAGGGCTTTTCATCTGTTCGATAGCCTGAATTTTCTCGGGGTCCGGCTTGATGCCATCCCCGTTGATGATATGCCCAAAGTAGCATAATTCAGTTTTCCTAAAATGACATTTTTCTTTATTCAGCTTCAGCCCAGACTCTTTGATAGCCTGCAGCACACAACTCAAACGCTGATCATGCTCCTCCACTGTAGACCCATACACTAGAATGTCGTCCATGACGACTGCTGTGCCCACGTGGCCACTCAGGAGAGAACTCATTTCCCTTTGAAAGATCTCAGGAGCGGAGGATATCCCAAAGGGAAGTCTGCAGAAGCAGAACCGACCTACCGGAGTGATAAAGGTAGTCAGTTTGCGGCACTTTGGATCCAGGGGGATCTGCCAAAAGCCGCTAGAAGCGTCTAATGTGGAAAAGAACTTCGCCCCAGCCAACTTCGGGGCTATATCTTCCAACGTCGGCAGCACAAATCTCTCCCTCTTCACTGCCTCATTCAACCTTTTCAGGTCCACACAGATGCGCACCTTCCCATTTTTCTTTGCAACTGGAACAATGGGGGCACACCAATCAGTTGCTTCAACAACCTCTTCAATAACCCCCATAGACTTCATGCGCATGAGCTCTTTCTCCACTTGAGGCATGAGCGGGAACGGAATTCTACGAGGAGTAGAAATACTGTATGGGACTGCATCACTTTTAAGTGCTATACGGACAGGTTTGCAGTTCAGTAGGCCCAACTCGCCAAACATATCTTCAGAGACCTCATTCACTCTGGCCACGAGGCCCAAATCACAGGCTGCTTTTCTGCTCAATAAACTGTTAACACACTGACCTCGGATCACATGCACCCACATGGTGAACTTTTTTTGTTTGCACTCACAGCTGGCGAGAAATTTCCCCACACAATCAATGCGGCCACCAGGACTATGGACGTTTGTCGTAACCTTCGCCAGCTGGGGCTGTCGAGGCAGTTTCATAAATTCAGCAAAAAGACATTACAGTGATATCAGCTCCTGTGTCAATCTTAAAATCAACATTGGCTCCCATTACAGTAAAAGTAACTTTCCAATCTTCCTCTGAGCTTGTCCGTTCCACAACAGACCCCACAAAAGACACTTCCTGACCCTCCTGGTCACTGTCCACCTGCATCTCCTTAATGTATTCAGTTTTACACACCACTTCAAAATGGCCTATTCTGTTACATTTTCTGCATCTTTTATCTCTGGCCGGGCATATGGCACTCTGATCATGCGCCCGGTAGCACCGTGTGCATCGGCCATGTTGCGCCCATCCACTTCTAGGCCTTTCCAGTACTTTTGATCTACCGCTCACACTGTGCCTTTCACTAGTAATTTTTCTAGACTGTTGCACTTCATCCACAATACTCTCAGACCTCAGATCAGCACTTTGCTTTTTCACCAGTTCACTCTGGCGGGCCATCCTAATAGCCCCTTCTAACGTTAAATCAGGCTCTAACTGCAGCTTCAGGGAGACTTCAGCATCTGCAATTCCAATAACTATTCTGTCTCTGATTTGCTCTTCTTTAGCAACACCAAACTCACAGAATTCAGCTAATTCATACAGGCTGCGCACAAATGACTCCACAGATTCTCCCACACGCTGATTACGTTTGTGAAAACAAGCTCTCTCATGAATCACATTTCTTTTGGGCACAAAGTGGGCACTGAGTTTATCCATAACTATATCAAAGTTAACTTCTTCCCCTTCTTGAAAAGTAAAAGCATTGAACACTGGCTCTACATCTTTCCCCATGGAGTATAAAAGAGAATTAACTTGTACTTCACCACTCTCCTTGTTCAGTTTGGATGCAATCCTGAAGCGCTAAAACCGCTGACGCCATGTGGGCCAAGCTGCAGGCTGAGAAAAGTCAAAAGGCTCAGGTGGGGTAAACTTTGACATTGCAATCGATCAGGAACAGAAGCGCAGTCCAGAACTTCTGACACCATGTCATGAGATGCAGGACATATGCAGGACACAGCAATGATGGTACAACTCTATTTTATTACAGAGCATAGCAATACACATCCAGACAGGTTGATTGTACTAAACTAACTGCGACACAGACACCGGACCTAAGCCCCGCCCACATGCTAGTGACATCACATCCTGCTCTCATCACAGGAGGGATCAGGGAGGTTGGAGGGTAACAGGGATCCTACACTGCAGGAAAAAAAATTGACTTAAAATTTATATTGACTGTCTACCAGTAAGTTAGTAACTAAGATAGTGGTGACCAGAGGGGGGTGAGGGAGCGAAGAGAGCTGTTTGAGAGGAATCAGGTAGGGATCAGGGGGAGCTATGTGTCAGGTGGGACTGAAATCTCTACACTAAAGCTAAAATTAACCTTGCAAGCTCCCCGATTAACTTCTTCACTGCCGGGAATAATAGAAGCTGAAATTAGCGGCAGTCTAAAAACTAAAAAGCAATGGCAAAGCCATATATGTCTGCAATTTTTGAACACAGAAGATCCCAGAGAAGCTTTTACAATCATTTGTGCCATGATTGCACAAGCGGTATGTAAATAATTTCAGTGAGAAACCCAAAGTTTGTGGAAAAATTAACAATTTTTTTCATATGATCATATATGGCGGTGAAATGGTGGCATGAAATATACTAAAATGGGCCTAGATCAATACCTTTGGTTGTCTACTTAAAAATATATAGAGAGTTTTGACAGGTATACAATAAAAAAAATCAAGGCTCTATTTCTGTTTAAACGGAGTGATAGCAATAATGCTAAAGCTGGTGTTAAACATAACAGTATGTTAACATTTGATTGTGAATCTATTAGATATTCTGATATTTACAGTTGCTTCTGTGATTGAGCAGACCTACAAGAGGAGTGGTGTTTTGGCAGGTGTTTCTCAATTTCAGTCCTCATGGCACAAAAACAGGTCAGATTTTCAGGAAATCTAAACTAGAGTAAAGTTGGTGATTATTAATAGGACCTGTGCCTATGGTTAAAGATTGATTTTTTGGGAAAATTCTTTCCCATAATGCCTTTCTACTCATATGCTTCTCAAAAGTTCCAAAGCAGTTGATTAATTCTCTTACAAAGCAATGATAGACTGGGTGCAATAGAGGTGGTAAGGACTTTAAAGGGATATTTACGATTGGATAGAACATGCAATTTTAAACAACTTGGCATTTTAGTTCTATTATCTAATTTGCTTTGTTCTATCGCTATCCTTTGTTGAAACAAATAACTAAGTAGGCTCAGAAGAACCAAAGCACTACTGGGAGTTAGCTGCTGATTGGTGGCTGCACATATATGCCTCTTGTCATTGGTTTACCTTATGTGTTCAGCTAGCTCCCAGTAGTGCATTGGTGCTCCTTCAACAAACGATACCAAAAGAACAAAGCAAATTTGATAATAGAAATAAATTGGAAAGTTTCTAAAACTTGTATGATCTATCCAAATCGTGAAAGGAAAAGAAAATTTATGCTTACCTGATAAATTTATTTCTTTTTTGACATGATGAGTCCACGGATCATCTTAATTACTAATGGGATATTCATCTCCTGGTCAGCAGGAGGTGGTAAAGAGCACCACAGCAAAGCTGTTAAATAGCTCCTCCCTTTCCTCCCACTCCAGTCATTCGACCGAAGTTAAGGTGAGAAAGGAAGAAACAAGGTGCAGAGGTGTCTGAAGTTTATAACATACAAATAACCTGTCTAAATAACAGGGCGGGCCGTGGACTCATCTTGTCAAAAAATAAATAAATTTATCAGGTAAGAATAAATTTTCTTTTCTTTTTAATGACACGATGAGTCCACGGATCATCTTAATTACTAATGGGATTCAATACCCAAGCTAGAGTACACAGATGATACGGGAGGAACAAGAAAGGGAACCTAAACAGAAGGCACCACTGCTTGAAGAATCTTTCTCCCAAAAGCGGCCTCAGCCAAAGCAAAAGTGTCAAATTTATAGAACTTTGAAAAAGTGTGAAGAGAGGACCAAGTTGCGGCCTTGCAAATCTGTTCCACAGAAGCTTCATTCTTGAATGCCCATGAGGAAGCAACGGCCCTCGTGGAATTAGCCGTAACTTTCTGTCCCCTACGTTTTCCTGCGAAAACCACAAAGCAGAAGATTGGCGAAAATCTTTAGTCGCCTGTAGGTAAAACTTTAAAGCATGGACCATGTCCATATTGTGCAGAAGCCATTCCTTCTGAGAAGTAGGATTAGGACACAAGGAAGGAACAACAATCTCCTGAATAATGTTCCGATCAGAAACAACCTTAGGAAGAAATCCTAATTTAGTACGTAAAACTACCTTATCTGAATGGAAAATAAGGTAAGGGGACTCATACTGCAATGCCGAGAGTTCTGACACTCTACGAGCAGAAGAAACAGCAAAAAGAAACAAAGCTTTCCAAGATAACAACTTAATATCTAAGGAATGCATAGGCTCAAACGGAGCCCTTTGAAGAACTTTGAGAACTAAATTCAGACTCCATGGAGGAGTAACAGGTTTGAACATAGGCTTGATACTGACCAAGGCCTGAATGATTGTACATCTGGAACATCCGCCAGACGTTTGTGTAACAAAATAGATAAGGCCGAGATTTGACACTTTAGGGAACTTGTAGAGAAACCCTTCTCCAAACCTTCTTGGAGAAAAGATAGAATTCTATGAATCATAACTCTATTCCATGAGTAGCCGTTGGATTCACACCAATAGAGATATTTACACCATATCTTATGGTAAATCCTACTAGTTACAGGCTTACGAGCCTGAATCATGGTCTCTATAACCGAGTCAGAAAAACACAGCTTGAATAAAATTAAGCGTTCAATCTCCAAGCAGTCAGTTTCAGAGAAACTAGATATGGATGAAGGAAGGGCCCTTGAATTAGAAGGTCCTTCCTCAACGGAAGTCTCCAAGGTGGCAGAGATGACATGTCCACCAGATCTGCATACCTAATCCTGCGAGGCCAAGCAGGTGGAATGAGAATCACTGATGCCCTCTCCTGCTTGATTCGAGCAATGACCTGAGAAAGAAGCACATACGGAGGAAATAGGTATGCTAGACTGAAAGTCCAAGGAACCGCCAGAGCATCTACCAGTTCCGCTTGGGAGTCCATGGACTTTGACCCGTATCTCGGGAGCTTGGCATTCTGTCTAGATGCCATGAAATCTAATTCCGGCTGACCACACTTGAGAATCAGGCTGGAGAATACTTCCAGATGGAGTTCCCACTCCCCCGGATGAAAGATCTGCCTGCTCAGGAAGTCCGTCTCCCAGTTGTCCACCCCTGGGATGTGGATCACCGACAGAAAGCAAGAATGGGCTCCGCCCACTGAATTATCTTGGTTACCTCGGTCGCTAAGGAATTCCTCGTTCCTTCCTGATGATTGATGTAAGCCACTGAAATTATGTTGTCCAACTGGAACCTGATAAACTGGACCGAGCATGAATAAGGTAGCAATACCGAAACGTTGCTGTTAATGTTGTGTTGTGCCTAATAAACACAATTGTTTGCTGCTACTCTCTTTGGATTTTTTTTTTTCCGAGACTAACTGAGGCCAGGCCAGAAGAGCATTGAAGATCGCTCTCAGCTCCAGGATGACTATAGGAAGAACAGACTCTGACTGAATCCAAACTCCCTGAGCCTTTAGGGAACCCCAGACTGCTCCCCACCCTAGAAGGCTGGCGTCTGATGTCACAATCACCCAAGATGGTCTGTGAAAGCAGGTTCCCTGGGAGAGATGATCCAGAGACAACCACCATCGAAGAGAATACCTTGTCTCCTGCTCCAGTAGTAAGCAAACAAGATGATGTCCATTGCCACCACCATCAGCACGATTACCTCCATGCACTGAGCCACTGAAGGCCGAGGAGTGGACTGAAGGACTAGACAAGTATCGATAATCTTTGATTTCCTGACTTCTGTCAGAAAAATCTTCATTGATAGGGAATCTAATATAGTTCCTAAGAAAGTTACCCTTGTATTTGGGACTAAGGAACTCTTTTCCAAATGTACCTTCCACCCGTGAGATCACAGGAAGGATAACACCATGTTCGTGTGGGATCTTGCTTGTTGTAATGATGGCGCCTGGACTAGGATGTCATCCAGATAGGGCACCACTGCAATGCCCCAAAACTGAAGCACCGCCGACAGTGATCCCAGAACTTGTGATGATCCCTGTGAATGGGAACATGCAGGTACGCATCCTTTAAATGGAATGGAACGAATAGTTTCCATCTTGAAGGACAGTACTCTGAGAAATTTGTTTAGACTCTTGAAATCTAATATTGGCCTCTTTTTTGGGAACCACAAACAGATTGGAATAAAATCCCAGACCCTGTTCCTGTACCGGAACAGGAACAATCACTCCCAGGTTGGAAAGGTCTCTTACGCAGTGTAAGAACACCTCTCTTTTTGTCTGGTCTGCAAAAAATCTTGAAAGCAGAAACCTGCCTCTAGGAGGAAAACTTTTGAACTCTAACTTGTATCCCTGGGACACTATTTATATTGCCCTGGTATCCTGAACATCTCAAACCCAAGCCTGAGCGAAGAAGGAAAGTCTGCCCCCTACAAGATCTGGTCCCGGATCGGGGGCATGCCCTTCATGCTGTCTTAGATTCAACAGCAGGTTTTCTTGGATTGTTTTCCCTTATTCCAAGATTGATTGGGTCTCCATGCAGGCTTAGTCTGTTCCTGTTTAGAGGCAGTAGAGGAAGAATTTCCCTTGAAATTTCGAAAGGAACGAAAATTACTCTATCGTCCTTTTTGTTTGTTTCTCTATCCTGAGGGAGAAGACCCTTACCTCCCGTGATATCAGCGATAATCTCTGACAGGCCAGGTTTTCCCCTTGTAAGGAATAGCTAGAAGCTTAGACTTAGAGGACACATCTGCAGACCAAAGCTTTAACCATAAGACTCTGCGAGCTAGAATAGAGAAACCCGAAATCTTTGCTCCCAGTTTGATAACTTGAAAGGAAAGCATCTGTAATAAAGGAATTAGCCAATTTAAGAGCTTTAACCCTATCCTGGATTTCATCCAAAGAAGTCTCTGTCATCAGACAGCGCATCGAACCAATATACCACCACCCTAGTGACGGTAGCAATGCACACAGCTGGCTGCCATTGCAGGCCCTGGTGTACATTTGAAAGCACAACTATCCTCTATGGGAATAGTAGTTCTCTTAGCTAAGGTGGAAACGGCCCCTTCCACCTTTGGCACTGTTAGCCAATTCTCCTTGATAGAGTCGGCTATGGGAAACATCTTTTTTTTTTTTTTTTTACAAATAGGAGATGGAGAAAAAGGTATACCCGCTCTCTCCCACTCGTTAGTAATGATCTCAGAAGCTCGGTCTGAGACTGGAAAGTCATCTGTTGAGGAAGGAACCTCAAAATATTTGTTCAGTTTACTGGACTCTTTAGGAATAACGACTACAGAGGAGTTGCTGTCATCCAAAGCAGCTAAAACCTCCTTAAGTAACAGGTGGAGATGTTCTAGCTTAAATCTGAAAGATACCACTTTAGTGTCAGCAGGAGGAATTATACTGTCTGAATCTGAAATTTCCCCTTCAGATGCTACTACGGTATCCTCCTCTTCAGGCTTCTGGGAGGGGATCTCCGAAATAGTAACAACAGTGTTAGAGACCTTGCTTGCTGAATGTCTGATTTTCCTCTTACGCTTTCCCTGTAACATTCGAAAGGCAGACAGAGCATCTGAAATTGTAGAAGACATAAGAGAAGCGATGTCCCTCAGAGTAACTCCAGCTGAAGTTAGAGAGGAAATGCAGGGCACTGCATGTGAGGGCGGTAAAATCTGGGACACATGAGGAAAAAAATTGCAGCATATATTGAACCTCGTCTTTAGACTCCTGGACAAGATCCGCTTTAGGACAAGTTGGCTCAGAAAAAATTATTTCCCTATAATTTAGAGTCCTCTTAATACATGAGGAACAGAAAGGGATTGGTGGTTCCACATTGGCCTCAAAGCATAAGGAGCAAGTGGTCTCTTGCAGGGGCTCTTGATCCATGCTGTTCACAATGGTCTATATAATAAATAAAAACTTTAAACTTTAATAAAACAAATTTGAAGAAAAATCGTTACTGTCTTTTTAAAATGTAAATATCTAACTATTTTTCTGCGTCTGACAAATTATACTCTTCACAATTTAAGACTTATCTCAACATCTCTGCACTGCCACACTGTACCAGGACTATTGCCTTTATTTTATTCAACAGAGGATCCGGAACGAAGCAGGAGGAGGAAAAAAAAGCGTTTCTCTGGTTCTAGCGAAGCCTGTCTATGCGCTAACACTGTTTCTGTGGGCAGATTGCGCAGATGACTATTCCGTGTGTCTCTTAATACAGGTGCAGAGAAAGTGGCACGCAACACTGAGATCCGCCCATAGTGGGCGTCGCCAAAAAGGGAACCATCTCCCGGTCGGTATATTGTAAGCTAAAACCGCCGGGAGATCATCAGAGCCTTAAAATAACATTGTCCCCCTGTGTCCAGCCCCAGTGCCTGCATGAAAATGGCTGCCCCCATCACAATAAAGAGCCTCTATTTAATCTTAGCCCTTATTATTATGTGATTGCCAGTAATGTAGTGCTCACTTTTTTCTGAAAGTTTTATGTTCCCAGAAAACATTAAAGTTAGCACTTACCTTGAACTTCTGCCTGACAGCAAGGCAGCTCACAGGCTTGAGAGGTCCTCTCCCTCACATCGACCTGTGGAGAAATGAAATGCTGAGTAATCTTTACATCAGACTATAGGATATAGGGCAGCATGAAATACATGGGAGACGCAGTGATAATTATGTCCCACAAGTTCCCATTGCTTTAAAGCCACCACTACTCTACTGAAGAGACTGATATGGACTACGGCTACACCCTAGAACAAAGCAGCACAATCTTGTACTACTTTAAAAATAATAAACTCTTGATTGAAGAATCTTTTCTAACATCTCACTTTACCACTTCCTATCACTAACGTAGGCGCAGTGATAATTATGTCCCACAAGTTCCCATTGCTTTAAAGCCACCACTACTCTACTGAAGAGACTGATATGGACTACGGCTACACCCTAGAACAAAGCAGCACAATCTTGTACTACTTTAAAAATAATAAACTCTTGATTGAAGAATCTTTTCTAACATCTCACTTTACCACTTCCTATCACTAACGTAGGCAAAGAGAATGACTGGGGTGGGAGGGAAGGGAGGAGATATTCAACAACTTTGCTGTGGTGCTCTTTGCTGCCTCCTGCTGACCAGGAAGTGAATATCCCATTAGTAATTAAGATGATCCGTGGACTCATCGTGTCATTAAAAATACATTTTTGGGTTTCATGTCCATTTAATTAACTTTAAGAATACTTTGCAGCATATATAAAGGCCATTGTAAGGATTAAACAAAGGACCATTAAATACAGTATAATCAACAAATGCATAATATAAAGAAAATGGAATAATGTTTAGTTTGAATTTCAAATGAAAAGTTTATTTTTTTCTGATAAATTTCCTTTTATTTCCCTGCTCCCTGTATTATATGACAGACATCAGCCAATCACAGACATATGTATATGTCCTGTGAACTCTTGTAGCTGGCACTTCAGAAAGTGTGCATATAAAAATTGTAAATTGGAAAGATTTTTTTTAAACTGTATGCTCTAGCTCAATCATTAAAATTTCATTTTGACTTAAATGTCCCTTTAAGCTTAAAATACAGAAGGAAATATGGGCAGACTCGATAGGCCTTTTGGTTAATATCTGCATCAAAATCAATGTTAATTAAATTAACTGAATTTTTATGTGAATGAATCTCCAGTGTCCTTTTAATTTTATATTTAAGTAAATAATAATAATGAGGATCAGTAGTATATAATTCCACTCTATGTCAAACACTACCCCTCAAATCCTTCCTTGGGTGTAGAAGTTCGGGTGACTCCTTTCTCTTACCACTGGTAAACCTCCCACAGGGCCGGATTCTGAATACGCTCAATACTCTGGATAGATACGTTCCGCAAGGTGAGGTGGAAGGAATCCTTTACCTTCTTGTATTCATCTGAGGACTGATCCAAGGTGACAAGCTACAAAATGAGAATATTTGTATGAAAGCCCTGTCCCATCAATCATAGCTCTGAAAATCATAGCTTAGATTTTAAGTGGAGCACAAAAATATTAGTAGCTACTGTACATTAACATTGCTTGAGCATAATCAATAGCACTTCTATTTTTTAGTTCATATTACAAGCCTGAAGTTATTTTTTATCACTAAAAGCAATAGTCTAGGGCACGCTAACATGTACATGTGCACTAAATCCTTCACCTAATAGACTTCTATTGGGTGCTCAATAATAGTCATGTCAAATAACGCTTGAGCACTAAGCCAGTGGTCGTGAGTAGCGGAGTTCTTAATGTTTTATGCTGCACTATTACCTACGTCCAACACTGTGGCCCATGCTGCATTCCCTGCTGTCAGCTTAGACATCAGAGAATGCAGCTGGGGAAGAAGGCATCTGCCTTCATATGGTAAAGGAGCGCTGATCATCAGCCAGATCGCCAATCGTTAAAGAGAGTGACACTGTCTGTGTTACTCTCCGTAAAGATCCTCCGTTGGTGCTGGTGGGAGTGGTGGGAGGGAAGGAGGGAGGTGGTCGGCCAGCCCAGCAAAGGAGGGGCTCCCTACACTAAAGAAAAGTTTTAGGCAGGAGAGCGGCCTACTAATTGCCAAAAACCAATGGCAAAGCCATGCGTGTCTGATATTTCTGAACACAGGAGACCCCAGAGAAGCTTTTACATTCATTTGTCTTATGACTGCAGTAGTAGTAATGTGTAAAGAATTTTATTGAGAAACTCAGTTTGTGAAAAAGTTGCATTTTTTTTAATATGATCTGATATGATGAAATATACCAAAAAAGTTTAGATCAAAACAGCAGTGTTTTGGATTGTGCTTTAGAGCAACACTCAACTCAATAACTGTAATATGAGAACAATGAGCGTACTAATAGAGCTCCCTGCACTGACCAATTTAGGTCACGCTAAAAAGATGGCGGACAGGTTAAGGAGCAGTGGTCTTAACATTCTGCTTCTTAACTTTTGTTGTAGGTGATCCTGAAACAATGGCCCTCTGAAGCAGCAACCGCTGCTTGATAAATGGAGCACTGTGTACATTTGAAAGGTAAATTAGTAAAATGGGACTTTAAATGAAAAAGTATGTAGTAAAAGATAATGACTCTCTACCCTCCAGGACTAACACCTTTGTGGCACTCAATTTATTAGTCATTTTACTACCCCTGATTAACGGTATTTAGGTACTGGAAATAGGAAACACCATTAACACAAGGGCAGTGTTATAAGCAATCCAATACCTTTGTTTACAGACTCATACCTTATAGCCAACATCTGGTATCAGAGCCATGTCCCAGTGTTTGGGGATTAACTTCCTGTCTTCCTCTGATGATTCAGGCTTCCTGACAAATTAGACAGAATTAAACATAGGCATGGATCATTATCTGACCTACAACATATACTGGTTAAATATAGAAAGAAAACAATTACAGTCATTTAAGTCTACAGTTGTTTGTTTGCACTCACCTGGACCTCCTCTGTTTTACTTCTTTCTCAGACACAAATCTGGGTCTCCTGCAGACCTTCCTCTCTGTCTTGTGCTTCAAATTCTTCTGTACCATGTCTAAAATATCATTAATAATTAAACATATAATGACAAATTAGGTATGACCAGACACTCGCTCCTTCCAAGTTATTACATGAGCATCAGTCATAGTTTATTCCTCCAGTTCACCATGACGTTGTTTAAATGGAAACAAAAGTGCAATAAGAAAATGATGTAATGTGCAGTTAGAGCATTGATTATTGAACTATTGTTAAATTGTTAAAGTCTGCTCTGCAACAGCAATGGCACTACTGATTCTTAGCTGCATGCAGTGGGTCAGCCAATAAGGGGTCCACCAATCAACATCCCTGTTCAGAACTTCAGTTATGGACCAGTAGTCTAGTGCTGATCTGGAACTCATTTAACCCCTTTTGCGGGTGTTTAACATACAGTTATATAGAAGCAATGGCGCAGCAATTAAATGCTCTAAATCATGGGGGGTGCAGGTCAATATTTTAGAATCCTTAAGGGCCCCATATACATTTATGATTATTAAACACACAAATAATAATATACTTCCTAAAATGTTCAGTGGCACAGGGGATTTAGGTAAAGTACCTGCATCTTCTGTTTTCACCTTTAGATGGTTCTTTGAATTTTGGCTGCCCAAACAACATGTTTTTATTTCTGCTTTTTACTGGGGCCACAAAAATTAGAGCACACATTCTTAGTTCTGTTTTTATTCTGGGGCCACAAAGACTAGTGCAGAGGGTCTCATGAGACCCTAGGGACGCCAGTTGGCCAACCCCACTCTAAAACATTAGATCATTTTCTTAATATACTTTTATGTTCCTTTAAGCACAAGCTAGAGTTCAGAATACAGAATTCAGTGACATAAATGTATATTAAGATTAACACATTATGGCCTCTATTTATCAAGCCGTCAACCTCAAATACGCTGGAATTCTGCAGCGTATTTGTGGCGAGGCTGATTCACCATATTTATGAAGCCCTACAGACCGGCAAAAGTAGAATTTAGTGACGTAAGCTACGATCCGCCGGACTCAGTCCGACACAGATCGATTCTGACGTCACTCCAGATGTGCCAAACACAAGTTCGGCACAATCTGACTACTTTTGAAAGTTATCAAATTCCTATCAGGTATGCTCGGCACTTTTCCGGCCCAGCGTACCTGGTTTTCTATCTGCCGCACTGGAGGTGGCGGATCCCATAGGAATCAATGGGAGTCTGACAGCAGCGAAAGCTTATGTTCGCTGCTGCCCAATATCCCATTGATTCCTATGGGAGATGTCTGCACCTAACACCCTAACATGTACCCCGAGTTTAAACACCCCTAATCTGCCTCCCCGTACACTGCCGCCACCTACATTATACTTATTAACCCCTAAACCGCCGTTCCCTATACCACTGCCACCTATATTAAACTTATTAACCCCTATCCTGCGGATCCCAGACCCCACCGCAAGTAAATAAATTGTTTAACCCCTAAACCGCCACTCCCGGACCCCGCCGCTACCTATATTAAACTTATTAACCCCTATCCTGCCCCCCCATACCGCCTCCACCTATATTAAAGTTATTAACCCCTATCCTGCCCCCCCTATACCGTCGCCACCTATATAAAAGTTATTAACCCCTATCCTGCCCCCCTTATTTTAACTAGGTACAATAAGTTTAATGTAGGTGGTGGCGGGGTCCGGGCGCGGCAGTTTAGGGGTTAAACAATTTATTTAGTTGCGGCGGGGTCCGGGAGCGGCGGTTTAGGGGTTAAACAATTTATTTAGTGCGGCGGGGTCCGGGAGCGGCAGGATCGGGGTTAATAAGTTTATGTAGGTGGCGGCGGTATAGGGGGCAGCAGATTAGGGGTTAATAGGTATAATGTAGGTGGCGGCGGGGTCCAGGAGCGGCGGTTTAGGGGTTAATATATTTATTATAGTTGCGGGGGGCTCCGGGAGCGGCGGTTTAGGGGGTAAAACAGTATAGTATAGTGTGAGTGTTTAGTGACAGGGGTATCAATAAAGTTGGGAAAAAGCCGAAGAGCAGCGAGATCGATGATTGATAAATAACACAGTCCGCTGCTCATCGCACCGTACTTGGTGCGCGACTTTTTGACAACTTTATTGATAAATTTGACGAGCGTATTCAAGTCCGCGGCAGCGAGGTTAGGCAAACTTAGGCGGGCGTATTGGGGCTGGCGAATGCAGGTAAGTACGGCGCTTATTAAATAGAGGCCATTGACTCTGGCAGCGTGTATGTATTTTGCTTGTATTTCTCTCTCAGGCATGCTGCCTTTTGTGTTTTGTGGCGCTGTCTTAATGCCGCCATATTAATATTTTTTACTCAGACGCACTGTTATATTAGCCTCATTTGTGTAAAGCATTTTTTCTCTTTATAAGGTTCTTCCTTCTACTTTGCCCATGTATAGGTTCTTGCTTCGTGCTACCTGGGTGCGCTATATTGCTATTTGGATTACTCGCTTCTGACCTTTGTCTTTTCACCTGCTGTTGGATTTTCACCTGGTACCTCTGCTATCTGATTTGTTGCAGACCTGGCCTGGCCTCTGATTTTGATCTGTTTTTCCCTTTGGTGCCACTGATGTTCTGCTTCCCTGCTGCTGACCCTGCATTGGACGTGACTGTGAGTTTGCCTTTGCCTGTTCTAGTACTTGTCCTGCCTGTATTTCCTTTGGTCTTGTATAGACTGTTTGCGACCTTCTAATCTGAGTCCTTGTGCTTTTTTTGGCGGTGTGATTTCCAGCCTATCATTTCACCTGAAGCTGGGATAACAAGACTACTGGCCAGGCAATTGAAGCGGTAGGTGGTATGT
The DNA here is from genome assembly GCF_027579735.1 of Bombina bombina. NCBI lineage: Eukaryota > Metazoa > Chordata > Amphibia > Anura > Bombinatoridae > Bombina > Bombina bombina. The sequence goes on along the minus strand of NC_069504.1, from coordinate 1,064,503,571 downwards.
GTTGGCAAGAACGATAATATAATGCAAAATGGTATGTAAATTGTTATCTATCTGTATGTAAACCAGAACATGTATTGATCTTGTATCCTATGTGTATCTCATTGCTATCTGCCAGTGATGAGCCACAATAAAATGCTTTAATGGTGAATAATTGTTATGGTAAGGTGTCTCTAAAAAGGGAAAATCCGCAATAATGAATATGCAAATCAGGAACATAGTGATGTATATCAAAACAAGATTTATTATTACAATACAGACAATGAGGCCTATTTATTAAAGGTCTTGCGGACCTGATCCGACAGTGCGGATCAGGTCCGCAAGACCTCGCTGAATGCGGAGAGCAATACACTCTCCGTATTCAGCATTACACCAGCAGCTCACAAGAGCTGCTGGTGCAACGTCGCCCCCTGTAGACTCGCGATAAATCGGCCGCCAGCAGGGAGGTGTCAATCAACCCGATCGTACTCGGAGCTTGATAAATGGGCCTCTATGAGAACAGAATACAGGTAAGTAGCACTTCATGCTACAAATACTCATAATAGGCTAAATGTAACTTTCTTGCACAATAAAATGTTGGTAATATTCCCTTGATTATATAAGGTTTCTTATAACAAAATATCATTTTTTTTTAAATTTTAATTATATAAACTAATAAAGTGATGCAATTAAAGGGACATAGAACCCCCAAATTGTCTTTCATAATTCATTCTGAGGGGCCGAATTATCAAGCTCCGAATGAAGCGAATGAAGCTTGATGCCCCTATTTCCGTGCGAGCCTTCAGGTTCGCCGGAAATAGCAGTTATGAAGCAGCGGTCTATAGACCGCTGCTCCATAACTGGTCCACTGCCTCGGAAGCTTTACGATCAGGTTGATGGACACCCCCTGTTAGCGGCCAATTGGCCGCAAATCTGCAGGGGGCCGCATTGCACTAGCAGTTCTGGTGAACTGCTTGTGCAATGATAAATGCCGACAGCGTATGCTGTCGGCATTCAGCGATGTCTGTCGGACATGATACGCTACAGCCAGACATTGATAAATTGGCCCCAGAGCATACAGTTTTAAGAAATTTTCAAATTCTCTGTATCATGTCAGGAAAAATATATGGCAGCAGTTTTGCAAGAATAATTTTCAGCACTAGATGGCAGCATTTTGCACATTGTATAAAGCATTTTTTCAGTTTAATGTCCCTAAAAATATATATATATATAAATATTTATACACATGTAGATTTCTATGCAGCCCACTACTGACACACTATAAAATACAGATAAATGCGCCCAGCAGTTCAATGTCGCTGTGAATATACCATATACACATAAGTATATTTCTATGCAGCCCACCACTGATGGACTATGGTAATGAATATAGGTTTAATTAATTTAGAGCATATATTTATGTGGTCATTTAAGAGAATATTTCACATGCCCAACAAAATTATACCAAATTCTCTTACAATACTCACAAAATGTATTGCACTTTATCGAATCCCTTTAGGTGTGGAATTTCGATAAGTGCAAAATGGTCCTGAAAACCTGTTGAAAAGTATCAAGAAAGTTAACCATGAAGTCGGTAATACCCATGTATCATATGGGAAAAGTTGTTATTGTTTATCGTGATCATTCCGAACTCGAAAAAGGTGCATAGAGAGCTGATAAACACGACTGACAAGATTAGAATTGACCCAATTATTAAAGGGACACTGAACCCAAATTTTTTTCTTTCGTGATTCCGATAGAGCATGCAATTTTAAGCAACTTTCTAATTTACTCCTATTATCAAATTTTCTTCGTTCTCTTGCTATCTATATTTGAAATAGAAGACATCTAAGCTTTTTTTTGGTTCAGACCTCTGGATAGCACTTTTATATTGGTGAATGAATTTATCCACCAATCAGCAAGGACAACCCAGGTTGTTCACCAAAAATGGTCCGGCATCTAAACTTACATTCTTGCATTTCAAATAAAGATACCAAGAGAATGAAGATAATTTGATAATAGGAGTAAATTAGAAAGTTGCTTAAAATGTCATGCTCTATCTGAATCACAAAAGAAAAAATTTGGGTACAGTGTCCCTTTAAGTAAATTCAACCAATATTAATGCTCCCGAGCTAATGCCAGGTGATCCTTCTAATGTTTGTTTCGAATAAATCTGTAACTTTTAAGAACGCCTGTTAGTCTGAGATGTGTCAGTAGAACAACAGGCGCCAGCAGGGGGAGCTCATGGTGTTTTTATGCTTTAGCTAGTAGTGCAGTGTTACTAAGGAATTCATCAGCAAGAAACCTTTAGAAACTTGCTCAAAAAATAAAATAAAGGGCCACAGAACAAAGGGTAGACATATAATTAAACAACGTAACTATTTTAAATGACATATATAATGTTATAAATTATTATTATTATAGGGACATGAAGCACACACGTTTTCTTTCATGATAAAGATAAAGCATGTCAATTTTAACAACTGTTTAGTGTACTTCTATTATAAATTTGCTTTATTCTTTTGGTATCCTTTGTTGAAGGAGCAACATTGCCCTACTAGGAAAAAGCTGAACACATTGGGGCCGATTTATCATGTGTCTGGTGGACAATGGACATGGTCCTCTGTAGCGATCACGTCCGCCAGACATCGATAAATGCCGACAGCATACGCTGTCGCCATTTATCATTGCACAATCAGTTCCTTGTGAAATGCTTGTGCAATGTCGCCCCCTGCAGATTCACAGCCAATCGGTCGCTAGCAGGGGGTGTCAATCAACCCGATCGTATGCGATCGGGCAGATTGCTATCCACCTCCTCAAAGCAGACGGATGATTTAAGGAGCTGCTGTCTTAAGACCACTGCTTCTTAACTTATGTTTCCGATGGGCATCAAGGATCGCGGGGAAACAGCTGCACATAACAGCATTCGGGCCATGATAACTCGTCCCCATTGAGTCAGCCAATAACAAGAGGCTTATACCTGCAGCCATCAATCAGCAGCTAGCTCCCAGTTCCTAAGCCTACGTTGGTATGATTTTCAACAAAGCATACAAATAAAACTAAGCAAATTAGATAATAGAAGCAAATTACTTTATACTTGAATATGTTCCATGGAAAAAAAATCAGTTTATTGTTGAAATACGATGAATGAGTCTTATGTATTCACTCCAGATGACAATATCTGAGACAAAAAGAGTCCTAAGCACTCCAGGGGTAAACTATAAAATCTAACTTTTATTCCAAGGATTAGAAGGCAAACATGGTGATGTAGGTGTGTAAGGCAAGAACTCCTGATGCGTTTCGCGCTAAATTAGAGCTTAATCATAGGTCAATATCTCAGACTACACATGTGTGATCTAAAATCAATAAAATCAACTGCATACTTAGGATATATGTATACAGACAGCAATAGAGCAATTTATAGTAAAGGAAACATGTTTAATATACACTGAATAACACTGTTGAAGAAGGGTGGGAAACTATTTGAATGTAAGAATTACTTCCTAATCCATTTAAAGGTAAAATAAATATGTAATAGTGAAATAAACAGAGAGGAGTAAGCGGAAGCAACACATATATATGTACCTTTAAACCTAAGTTCATAGTTCTCAGTCCCAGCCTTGAACTGTAATGTTGCGCTTGTGTCTGACAGATAAGCCTTCTCCAGGTCAGTGCTGCACACATCAGCAGCTTTGTGAACGCTGCCCTGTTATGGATGATATACATAAGTAACATGGTTTATGGTCATCCTCAAAGTCAGTAGTGGTTCCATTAGTTAGTATGATCTGCTTGAAGAATAAGGGGATGAATTATCAAGCTCTGAATGATGAGCCAGAAACAGAAGACCGCTGCCATATAACTTGTCCACCTGCTCTGAGGCGGTGGACAGAAATCAACCCGATCCAATACGATTGGGTTGAGTGACACCGCAAATCTGCAGGGGTCGGTATTGCACAAGCAGTTCTGGTGAACTGCTTGTGCAATGATAAATGCCAATAGCGTATGCTTTCGTCATGTATCGATGTGCAGCGGACATGATACGCTACATTGTATCATGTCGGCTCACACTTTGATAAATATGCCCCATAGTTTGATCCAAATTGTACAAAACTGCTATTTTTTATTTCAACCACATTATTACTACTAGCTGGGGGAAAGCTACACTACCCATAAGGCCACACAAGATTCAAAGAATAATAGCTGCCCATGTGCATAAGGTTCTTTCTGTCTCCATCCTATATAATAAAAGGCCAGGTATGTTTGTCTGACGCAGTCATGCGCAGTAGAGACAGCGTGAGACAAACATACCTGGCCCTGAGACTGCGCAAGACAAACATACCTGGCCCCCTGTGTTGCGCTAGACAACCATACCTGCCCCTGTGCGCAGTAGATACTGCGCGAGACGAGAAACCAATCTGATGGAGGTGCTCACTGTCAAAATCCAGGCATTCTTCTGTATTTCTTTTTTTTTTAAATATTTTTTATTGGATAGTGTTTATATGAGTGTAACTGTACATTTAAATGAATTTATGTTGTGTTTTATGCAGCTTTTTTTTAACTAACTACCCTTTATGCTCTATGCGCTAACCCAATGAGCGCAAATTGCATTGTGCTCGAGCAAACGCGTTTACTTTCAACTTGTTATACACATGCAAAAAGCTGAAAGAAAATTGATATCGCTTGCACACAAAAGTTAGCGTGCCACTTGTAATCTAGCCCATAGTCGGGTTATTTAAGAGTAATTAGGTAATTTTACTGCTTGGCCATTAAAAGGGCAAATTAGATCTATGGAGGGGATAGTGTGGGGAGCGAAAGGTCTGTTGCAGTTTAGGGTTAATAATAATGCTGGGAGAAAATTGTGCTGGGCCAGTGGTAATGGTTGATTGTGGTACGGGTTATATGCATGCAGACAATAATTTATGTTCGATCCTGTGCATTGTATTTTGACTGGCTAAAAGTGGTGTCTTAACATTTAATTCTGACACACTAGTAACCCATTTATAAATGCCCTAATTAATCTCAGCAGAGAAAAAAAACCTAGGTTACAACATGGTGGTGCAGACTATTTTATGGACATTAAAACATTACACTTATTTTTTCAATATTTAAATAACTAATATAACTTTAAAATATATGGTCTAGTTTACAAGTGGAATGCAAGCGATAACACCCAGCACATTATCCTTATTGAATAGCGCAAATCTTGTATTACAAGTGAATGGTAAAAAAAGTTTACCAGAGAATCTTAATAAGGTTAACATGTTTTTTGGATAGCTCAGGGTGCGCTATTATAACTATTACAGGTGATGAGTTAAGTGGTGCGCTCAAGCACAACACAAAATAGAACTCTTGGGGGCCGATTTACCATTGTGCAGGCGGACATGATCCACTGTAGCAGATCATGTCCGCCGCACATCAATAAATGCTGACAGCATACGCTGTCAGCATTTATAATTGCACAAGCATTTCTATTGAAATGCTTGTGCAATGCCGACCCCTGCAGATTTGCAGCCAATCGGCCGCTAGCAGGGGGTGTCAATCAACCCAATCGTATACGATCGGGTGGATTGCTGTCTGACGAGTTCAGGAATAGTGGTCTTAAGACCGCTGCGTCTTAACTTTTGTTTCCGGCAAGCCTAAAGGTTCGCGCAGAAACAGCTGTTTACGGCTGAATACCGGACTTGATAAATCGGCCCCTTGGTGACCTGAAGTAAGTGTTAATACCGACATGCATAACAAAACTATAAAAATATATTAAAATAAAGTATTTCACTCATATTTATACATATTAAACACAAAATAAAGGTGTGTTATGAAAAAAATAATGTTTAACAGTGATTTCAAGGGATATGGTATGATAAGGTTGTATTGGGAAGTGCTCAAAACTGTGTGTCCGAGTATACATGGGCCCTGAGTCCTGACCTGAGGAGAAAATGACCTGCACATGGCTTGGATACTTGAGAGAGTCACTTTTTGCCAATTAGCCCTGCACCTAAAGAGTTCACTTCAGCTGAGAGCTGCTGAAGATCTGCCTGACCTGCCAGTGAAGTGCAGGGGAGGGCTGGTCTTACTGCACTGAATTCAGCATGTGGGCGTGGTCTGTTTTGAGCTTGCCAGTCTTATGCTCCTCCCCCTCTTGTCTGTATTCTTTCCTATATGTTATGGAATCAAAGCCCTCACTGCACTGATTACCTATGAGTGACAAGCTGAGCTGTATCTTTCCCTTCAACCCTCCTGCTTGAGAATGAGATAAGGAAGGTTTCAAGTTAGATACACCGACAGCAGGTTTAGATGACAGGTGAAATATGATGCTATGATTGGCCAAGAGTTACAGGAGAAATACTCTGCATGGAGTGGCATAAGCTATAAAGGAGTGATATGGGTGTGTGTGCGTCCGTGTCTTTGTGTCTAGCGGCAGCCTACACGATAATATATAATTTATGACTTTGGAGCTGTGCTGTGTTTATGTATTTTTAAAATGGACATGAAGCCAATTTTTTTTCTTTTGTAATTCAGATAGAGCACATCATTTTCAACAACTTTCCAATTTACTCTATTAGCTTTGTAAAAAGGAAGGGAAGGTAAGTGCAGGAGCGTGCACGTGTCTGCAGCACTACAGTATAGTGCAACAGTTTTGCAAGAAAGTTATACATTTGAAAGAAACTAGATGGCAGCACTTTATCCTGTAGTTCTGCAGGCATGTGCATGCTACGTGCTTAGGTATCTCTTTAACAAATAATGCCATAAAAACAAATGTTATAACAGAAGTAAATTGGAAAGTATGCTCTGTCTAAATCATGAAAGAAAACATTGGGGTCTCATGTCCATTTAAATAGATGTTCCCAGTATAGGGCCATATGCAGATCAGTGTGGGAGATGTGCAGATCTTTATTTTTAAACCTCATAAGCCTCCTTACCTCTTTGCCATATTCATTCCATGTGTTGTATTGATCCTTCCAGTACCATAGCCATTCTGTGGTAAACGTGTAGTGAGGAGGTTTGGCTGCAGAGGAAGGAGTAGAAAGGCGCCTGATCTTGAATGATTTGTATGTCATTGAGTCAAAGTTCAGGTCATACATCAAATTTCTGACCAGAAAAAGAGATGTTTATAAAAGGTTATTGTGATGATAGACAGATACACATTCAAGTTACATGTGTGAAGTAATGTTACACAAGCATCCTGTAGATGGAGTCTGCAGCAGGCAGTGCTAAGTGACTGCAGGGAACACTCACAGATCTTCAGTTACTACTGATGTGCACACTGTTAGGACATCTTATGTCCAAAGATAAATGCACTCTCAATTTCTGTTCAGTCTTTTTTTTTTTGCAATAAAAGATTGCTTCTAGGCAATCAGATTGCATTTTCACTGTCCTAGTTTACAACTGAGTTATATCATAGAGTTGCTGAAGCTACATCACTCTAAAGCTTTACAGGTTGCTTGTATAATATTGCAAACATACTCTGCATAGAGCTCACTTTTTGTGCCCAAGGGCATTGCTGACCTTAGTCATCAATCATCAGGGGCTGCTCTAGACATTGTACTAGCTGGGTCCAAGAATAAAATGACGCCCCTCAACTCTCTGCACACTCCAGTCTAAATCCAAGCAGAGTCAGATGTGTCAGAGATTAACCCTTTAAGCCAATTGGACGTAAGTACTACATCCCACAGAACTTTGCCCAGCGTACTGTGATCACTTAATACTAGAGTTGCTACTTTAGTTATGTTTTAAACATGCCACAGGGTACTGTGCTTCTGAACAGCGAAATTCACTTTCCTCCCTGCACACCTTGTACCATGTGTAGCTACTAACTATCCAGAAAAACATGGCTGAAGTTGCAACCCTACTTACTACCCCTATCAAACACTCTGGCGCATGCTGCGGTCCCTGCTGTCAGCTTAGACAATGAAGACTGCAGCTGGGGGCAGAAGGCATCTGTCTTTACATAGTAAGGGAGCATTGATGGTGCTCTCTTACTATATGAAGACAGATCACCAACACAGACAACATCTGTAAAGGGTTCAGTAGTGGCATGGGAGGTTTGAGAGAGAAGAAGGGAGGCGGTGGGAGGTCCATCACATGAGGTGGGATGTATGTGAGGTTCTCCTACGCTATGGAAATGTTTTTGGAGAGGGAGGAATGGGTCCCGACACTACGGAAAAGGGGATAATTAGAGGGACGGTGGGTCCCTACAGTAAGCTTGAAGGGGGAGGTGGGAAGGGGGCTTATCACTAAACTACAGGGAAAAAAATACACACCCTCCCCACCAGACTGAACACTGTCCTATTGCCAATAAAAAATGTGGCTGTACTTTTGAGGGGGGGGGGGGGAGAAGTAAGTTATTTTTGAGAGATCAGGGAGATGGGATGGTGAGGCAGGAGCCCTACACTATAGAAAAAAAATAAAAAAAATAAAATAAAAAAAATGCATACCAGCAGTCTAACTGCCAGTATCTAAGATGGTGGAAGATGATGGTGAGCTAGTAGGAAATGGGGGGAGGAGAGCTGTTTTTTTTAATTTTACCATTAACAGCTAACTGATTAGCCCAATGTGGTGCACAGCTGCAATTAGAGGCCTTCTATTTACCAAAAATCAATGGCAAAGCCATGTATATCTGCCATTTCTGGGCAAAGGGGATCCTATAGAATCTTTTACAACCATTTGTCTTATGACTGCAGTAGTTGTGTATAAATAATTATAGTTTGAAACCAAACGTGTGATAAAGTTAACAATTTTTTATATGATTGCATTTGGTGGTCAAATGGTGGTATATGCACTACCAAATGGACCTGCTCTCATGGGGAACACCACATAGCTGGTGTGACCACTTTGGATTTACCTTTTGGGACATTTGAAGAAGATGCCAGTTAGGCATCGAAACGTCATGTTTTTCCCAAGATTTTAACTTTTTGTATTATTAAAAGCTAAATTTTACTTACAAATGACCAGTGAGTGCTGCCTTTTTTGCATAGTACATACTGTTTTGACATTGGCAGCTGCTACTAAATATATGGTGTGCATTCCTACATAGGACTTTGCTTTATATATATATATATATATATATATATATATACACAACATCGCTGCTCCATAACCTGTCCACCTGCTCTGAGGCGACGGACAGAAATCAACCCAATCGAATACGATCGGGTTGATTGACACCCCTTGCTAGCGGCCGTGAATCTGCAGGGGACGGCATTGCACCAGCAGTTCACAAGAACTGTTGGTGCAATGATAAATGCTGACAGTACATGCTGTCAGCATTTATCAATGTGCAGCGGACATGATCCGCTATATCAGATCATGTCTGCTCGCACCATAATAAATAGCCCCCAAAGGGTAAGATTAGGAGTAGAGCGCTATTTAGCAATGTTGCTTGTGCATTAACTGCTCTAGAAATAAGTTTTTTGTGCACATCGGGTTGCGGTCCTATTACAATTAAATAAATTGTTATCGCTTGTGCACTAAGCTGATGCATGCAATAAGCCAAACTTACAATATTGCGAGTGATTTAACCTATTCCCCCTTAGAAGTCAATGGAGAAAAAAAGTGGGTAAAAAAAAACACCCTAGTGGCGCACTAACCTGAATGTATATATATATCTGAGGGTATTTTGGTATAATAATTATCTATATCTATATATACATGATTATATAGGTATAAAGATATACAGAAATACATAGGAATATCTATTTATAAATACATAGAGCATATTCTGCTATGTGCAGAACATTGGAATGTGAAATATTATTAACAGTAAATACATAGTTAAAACCTTTAATAAATGTGAATATTGCATAAATATGGTTTTACATGTTTTCATCTACTTGACTGCAAGGGGCTCCAATTCACTTATATATATGTATACACATATAAATACATAAATACATATGTACACACGTACAAACATATATATATATAATTAATTTTGATGTGTTTTGTGCAACTTTTTATTTGAGCGTTACAGTTAACCAGAGCCCTGAAGTTGCGCTAACCTAATGTGTGTTAACTTCAATTGTGCTCAAGTGATCGCGTTTACTTGCAACTTGTAATATGCACGCTACTTCCGATATGCACAAATAGGTGCGATAAACCCGCTATCGCTTGGGCACAACTATTAGCGCGCCACTTGTAATCTGGCCCTAAGACTTTAAAATAATCAAATATAATGAAAACTATATATGTACGTGTTTGATCTTAGCTGAATCACAGGATGCCAATGAACAAATTTTGAGATTTATTTTTTTAGTTTTATGCTCTCTGCATTTATTTATCATTGCACCAGCAGTTCTTGTGAACTGCTGGTGCAATACCGCCCCCTGCAGAATCACAGACAATCGGCTGCTAACAGGGGGTGATTTCTGGTGATTTCTGTCCGCCGCCTCAGGTCTTTCGTTTCTGGCAAAAGGTGAAGGCTCGCCAGAAACACGGGGCATCAAGCTCTGTACGGTGCTTGATAAATATGCCCCTCTGTCACATCTTGTCTTTAGCTTTTAAATTAAGACACAAATAACAAGCAGCACCTTTTTTAACTACAGCATTTATTTATAAAAGATATATAATGAACAATCATTAAAAACTTTACGTGCAACAGAAAAGAAACAGAAATAACATTCACAAAACCACAAAAACATTTAGGCCTAGATTTGGAGTTTGGCGGTAGCCGTGAAAACCAGCGTTAGAGGCTCCTAACGCTGGTTTTAGGCTACCGCCGGTATTTGGAGTCATTCAAAAAAGGGTCTAACGCTCACTTTTCAGCCGCGACTTTTCCATACAGCAGATCCCCTTACGTCAATTGCGTATCCTATCTTTTCAATGGGATCTTTCTAACTCCGGTATTTAGAGTCGTGGCTGAAGTGAGCGTTAGAATTCTAACGACAAAACTCCAGCCGCAGAAAAAAGTCAGTAGTTAAGAGCTTTCTGGGCTAACGCCGGTTTATAAAGCTCTTAACTTCTGTGCTCTAAAGTACACTAACACCCATAAACTACCTATGTACCCCTAAACCGAGGTCCCCCCACATCGCCGCCACTCGATTAAATTTTTTTAACCCCTAATCTGCCGACCGCCACCTACGTTATACTTATGTACCCCTAATCTGCTGCCCCTAACACCGCCGACCCCTATATTTATTAACCCCTAACCTGTCCCCCACAACGTCGCCGCCAGCTACCTAGAATAATTAACCCCTAATCTGCCGACCGCCACCTACGTTATACTTATGTACCCCTAATCTGCTGCCCCTAACACCGCCGACCCCTATATTATATTTATTAACCCCTAATTTGCCCCCCTCAACGTCGCCTCCACCTGCCTACACTTATTAACCCCTAATCTGCCAAGCGGACCGCACCGCTACTATAATAAAGTTATTAACCCCTAATCCGCCTCACTCCCGCCTCAATAGCCCTATAATAAATAGTATTAACCCCTAATCTGCCCTCCCTAACATCGCCGACACTTAACTTCAATTATTAACCCCTAATCTGCCGACTGGAGCTCACCGCTATTCTAATAAATGTATTAACCCCTAAAGCTAAGTCTAACCCTAACACTAACACCCCCCTAAATTAAATATAATTTTAATCTAACGAAATTAATTAACTCTTCTTAAATAAATTATTCCTATTTAAAGCTAAATACTTACCTGTAAAATAAATCCTAATATAGCTACAATATAAATTATAATTATATTATAGCTATTTTAGGATTAATATTTATTTTACAGGTAACTTTGTATTTATTTTAACCAGGTACAATAGCTATTAAATAATTAAGAACTATTTAATAGCTAAAATAGTTAAAATAATTACAAATTTACCTGTAAAATAAATCCTAACCTAAGTTACAATTAAACCTAACACTACACTATCAATAAATAAATTAAATAAAATACCTATAATTATCTACAATTAAACCTAACACTACACTATCAATAAATAAATTAAATACAATTCCTACAAATAAATACAATGAAATAAACTAACTAAAGTACAAAAAATAAAAAAGAACTAAGTTACAAAAAATAAAAAAATTAAAATAACAAAGCCCCCCAAAATAAAAAAATGCCCTACCCTATTCTAAATTACTAAAGTTCAAAGCTCTTTTACCTTACCAGCCCTGAACAGGGCCCTTTGCGGGGCATGCCCCAAGAAATTCAGCTCTTTTGCCTGTAAAAAAACACATACAATACCCCCCCCAACATTACAACCCACCACCCACATACCCCTAATCTAACCCAAACCCCCCTTAAATAAACCTAACACTAAGCCCCTGAAGATCTTCCTACCTTATCTTCACCATACCAGGTTCACCGATCCATCCAGAAGAGCTCCTCCGATGTCCTGATCCAAGCGGGGGGCTGAAGAGGTCCATGATCCGGCTGAAGTCATCATCCAAGCGGGAGCTGAAGAGGTCCATGATCCGGCTGAAGTCTTCATCCAAGCGGGAGCTGAAGAGGTCTATGATCCGGCTGAAGTCTTCTATCAACGGCATCTTCAATCTTCTTTCTTCGGGAGCCATCATCTTCCATCTGACGCGGAACATCCTCTTCTCCCGACGCCTACTCGCCGAATGACGGTTCCTTTAAATGACGTCATCCAAGATGGCGTCAATCGGATTGAACTTGATTCTGATTGGCTGATTCCATCAGCCAATCAGAATATTCCTACCTTAATTCCGATTGGCTGATAGAATCCTATCAGCCAATCGGAATTCGAGGGACGCCATCTTGGATGACGTCATTTAAAGGAACCGTCATTCGGCGAGTAGGCGTCGGGAGAAGAGGATGTTCCGCGTCGGATGGAAGATGATGGCTCCCGAAGAAAGAAGATTGAAGATGCCGTTGATAGAAGACTTCAGCCGGATCATGGACCTCTTCAGCTCCCGCTTTGATGAAGACTTCAGCCGGATCATGGACCTCTTCAGCTCCCGTTTGGATGATGACTTCAGCCGGATCATGGACCTCTTCAGCCCCCCGCTTGGGCTTGGATCAGGACATCGGAGGAGCTCTTCTGGATCGATCGGTGAACCTGGTATGGTGAAGGTAAGGTAGGAAGATCTTCAGGGGCTTAGTGTTAGGTTTATTTAAGGGGGGTTTGGGTTAGATTAGGGGTATGTGGGTGGTGGGTTGTAATGTTGGGGGGGGGTATTGTATGTGTTTTTTTACAGGCAAAAGAGCTGAATTTCTTGGGGCATGCCCCGCAAAGGGCCCTGTTCAGGGCTGGTAAGGTAAAAGAGCTTTGAACTTTAGTAATTTAGAATAGGGTAGGGCATTTTTGTATTTTGGGGGGCTTTGTTATTTTATTAGGGGGCTTAGAGTAGGTGTAATTAGTTTAAAATTGTTGTAATATTTTTCTGATGTTTGTAAATATTTTTTTATTTTTTGTAACTTAGTTCTTTTTTATTTTTTGTACTTTAGTTAGTTTATTTCATTGTATTTATTTGTAGATATTGTATTTAATTAATGTATTGATAGTGTAGTGTTAGGTTTAATTGTAGGTAATTGTAGGTATTTTATTTAATTAATTTATTGATAGTGTAGTGTTAGGTTTAATTGTAACTTAGGTTAGGATTTATTTTACTGGTAATTTTGTAATTATTTTAACTATTTTAGCTATTGTACCTGGTTAAAATAAATACAAAGTTACCTGTAAAATAAATATAAATCCTAAAATAGCTATAATATAAAACAGAATTTATGCTTACCTGATAAATTAATTTCTCCAACGGTGTGTCCGGTCCACGGCGTCATCCATTACTTGTGGGAAATATTCTCCCCCACAGGGAAAGGCAAGGAGAGCACACAGCAAGAGCTGTCCATATAGCTCCCCCTCTGGCTCCACCCCCCAGTCATTCGACCGACGGTTAGGAGAAAAAGGAGAAACTATAGGGTGCCGTGGTGACTGTAGTGTATAAAGAAAAAAATTTTCAACCTGATTAGGAAACCAGGGCGGGCCGTGGACCGGACACACCGTTGGAGAAAGTAATTTATCAGGTAAGGATAAATTCTGTTTTCTCCAACATTGGTGTGTCCGGTCCACGGCGTCATCCATTACTTGTGGGAACCAATACCAAAGCTTTAGGACACGGATGAAGGGAGGGAGCAAATCAGGTTACCTAAATGGAAGGCACCATGGCTTGCAAAACCTTTCTCCCAAAAATAGCCTCCGAAGAAGCATAAGTATCAAATTTATAGAATTTGGCAAAAGTGTGCAGAGAGGACCAAGTCGCTGCCTTACATATCTGATCAACAGAAGCCTCGTTCTTGTAGGCCCAAGTGGAAGCCACAGCCCTAGTAGAGTGAGCTGTGATTCGGTCAGGAGGTTGCCGTCCGGCAGTCTCATAAGCCAATCGGATAATGCTTTTCAGCCAGAAAGAGAGAGAGGTAGCAGTAGCTTTTTGACCTCTCCTCTTACCAGAGTAAACGACAAACAAAGATGAGGTTTGTCTAAAATCTTTTGTTGCTTCTAAGTAGAACTTTAAATCACGAACAACATCTAAATTGTCTAATAAACGTTCCTTCTTTGAAACTGGATTCGGACACAGAGAAGGAACAACTATTTCCTGGTTAATATTCTTGTTGGAAACAACTTTTGGAAGAAAACCAGGCTTAGTATGCAAAACAACCTTATCTGAATGGAAAACCAGATAGGGTGGATTACATTGCAAAGCAGATAATTCAGAAACTCTTCTAGCAGAAGAAATAGCAACCAAAAACAGAACTTTCCAAGATAATAACTTAATATCTATGGAATGTAAAGGTTCAAACGGAACCCCTTTAAGAACTGAAATAACTAAATTTAGACTCCAAGGAGGAGTCATGGGTCTGTAAACAGGCTTGATTCTAACCAAAGCCTGAACAAAAGCTTGTACATCTGGCACAGCTGCCAGTCGTTTGTGTAACAAGACAGATAAAGCAGAAATCTGTCCTTTTAGAGAACTAGCTGACAACCCTTTATCCAAACCTTCTTGGAGAAAGGAGAGAATCTTTGGAATTTTAATCTTACTCCAGGAGAATCCCTTGGATTCACACCAGCAGATATATTTTTTCCATATTTTATGGTAAATCTTTCTAGTCACAGGTTTTCTGGCTTGGACCAGAGTATCTATCACAGAATTCGAAAACCCACGCTTGGATAAAATCAAGCGTTCAATTTCCAAGCAGTCAGCTGCAGAGAAACTAGATTTGGATGTTCGAATGGACCTTGTACTAGAAGATCCTGTCTCAAAGGTAGCTTCCATGGTGGAGCCGATGACATATTCACCAGGTCTGCATACCAAGTCCTGCGTGGCCACGCAGGAGCTATCAGAATCACCGAGGCCTTCTCCTGTTTGATCCTGGCTATGAGCCTGGGAAGGAGAGGAAACGGTGGAAACACATACGCTAGGTTGAACGACCAAGGTGCCACTAATGCATCCACTAGAGTCGCCTTGGGATCCCTGGATCTGGACCCATAGCAAGGAATCTTGAAGTTCTGACGGGACGCCATTAGATCCATGTCTGGAATGCCCCATAATTGGGTTAACTGAGCAAAGACCTCCGGGTGGAGTTCCCACTCCCCCGGATGGAAAGTCTGACGACTCAAATAGTCCGCCTCCCAGTTGTCTACTCCTGGGATGTGAATAGCAGATAGATGGCAGGAGTGATTCTCTGCCCATTGGATAATCTTGGTTTCTTCCTTCATCGCTAGGGAACTCTTTGTTCCCCCCTGATGATTGATGTACGCAACAGTCGTTATGTTGTCCGACTGAAATCTTATGAACCTGGCTTCCGCTAGCTGAGGCCAAGCCAGGAGCGCATAGAATATTGCTCTTAGTTCCAAAATGTTTATCGGGAGAAGCGACTCTTCCCAAGACCATAGGCCCTGAGCTTTCAGGGAGTCCCAGACCGCGCCCAACCCCAAGAGGCTGGCGTCGGTCGTGACGATGACCCACTCCGGTCTGCGGAAACTCATTCCCTGAGACAGGTGATCCTGGGTCAACCACCAGAGAAGTGAGTCCCTGGTTACCTGGTCTACTTGAATTTGGGGAGACAAGTCTGTATAGTCCCCATTCCACTGATTGAGCATGCACAGCTGTAATGGTCTTAGATGAATTCGAGCAAAAGGAACCACGTCCATTGCTGCGACCATTAGTCCTATTACTTCCATGCACTGAGCTATGGAGGGTTGAGGAATAGAATGAAGAACTCGACAAACGTTTAGAAGCTATAGCTTTCTGACTTCTGTCAGGAAGATCTTCATTTCCACAGAATCTATTATTGTTCCCAGAAAAAGAACCCTTGTGGACGGTGACAGTGAACTCTTTTCTATGTTCACCTTCCACCCGTGAGATCTGAGAAAAGCCAACACAATGTCTGTGTGGGCCCTTGCTTTGGAAAGAGATGACGCTTGGATTAGGATGTCGTCTAGATAAGGTGCTACAGCGATACCCCTCGGCCTTAGGACCGCTAGAAGGGACCCTAGCACCTTTGTGAAAATTCTGGGAGCGGTGGCTAAACCGAATGGAAGAGCCACGAACTGGTAATGTTTGTCCAGAAAGGCGAACCTCAGGAACTGATGATGAGTTTTGTGGATTGGAATATGCAGATACGCATCCTTTAGATCCACGGTAGTCAAATATTGACCCTGCTGGATTGTCGGCAAGATTGTCCGAATGGTTTCCATTTTGAAGGATGGAACACTGAGGAACTTGTTTAATCCAGAATTGGCCTGAAAGTTCCCTCTTTTTTGGGAACCACAAACAGGTTTGAGTGAAAACCTAGACCTTGTTCCCCGGAGGGGACTGGGTTTATCACTCCCATCTTTGATAGGTCTCTTACACAATGTAAGAATGCCTGTTTCTTTATCTGGTCTGAAGATAAGCGAGACAGGTGGAACCTTCCCCTTGGAGGAAGTCCCTTGAACTCTAGCAGGTATCCCTTGGAGACTATCTCTAGTGCCCAGGGATCCGGAACATCTCTTGCCCAAGCCTGAGCGAAGAGAGATAGTCTGCCCCCTACCAGATCCGGTCCCGGATCGGGGTTACCCCTTCATGCTGTCTTGGTAGCAGCAGCAGGTTTCTTGGTCTGTTTACCCTTGTTCCAGCCTTGCATGGGCTTCCAAGCGGGTTTGGGCTGGGCCGCGTTACCTTATTGTCTAGCGGCAGTGGAGTTATTAGCCGGTCCGTTCCTGAAATTGCGAAAGGAACGAAAATTAGACTTGTTCTTAGCCTTAAAAGGCCTATCCTGTGGGAGGGCATGGCCCTTACCCCCAGTGATGTCTGAAATAATTTCCTTCAATTCCGGCCCAAAAAGGGTCTTACCCTAGAAAGGAATATTAAGTAAATTAGTCTTGGACGACACATCTGCCGACCAGGATTTCAGCCAAAGCGCCCTCCGCGCTACTATAGCAAAACCTGAGTTTTTCGCCGCCAATTTCGTTATTTGAAAGGCGGCATCCAATATAAAGGAATTAGCTAATTTTAATGCGTGAATTCTGTCCATGACTTCTTCATAGGAAGTCTCTTTCTGGAGCGACCTTTCTAGTTCCTCGAACCAAAAGGACGCCGCTGACGTGACAGTAATAACACACGTAGCTGGTTGAAGGATGAACCCTTGCTGAACAAAAATCTTTTTAAGCAATCCTTCCAATTTTTTATCCATAGGATCTTTGAAAGCGCAGCTGTCCTCTATAGGAATAGTGGTGTGCTTCGCTAGTGTTGAAACAGCTCCCTCAACCTTCGGGACCGTCTGCCATGCGTCCCTTCTAGGGTCTACTATGGGAAACATTTTCTTAAATATAGGAGGTGGGGCAAAGGGTACACCTGGCTTCTCCCACTCCTTTTCCACTATGTTCGCTACCCTTTTGGGTATTGGAAAAGCGTCGTCGTGCACTGGGACCTCTAAAAATTTGTCCAATTTGCACAACTTCTCTGGTACTACCATAGAATCACAGTCATCCAGAGTAGCTAATACCTCCTTTAGCAAAGCGCGGAGATGTTCTAGCTTAAACTTAAATGCTACTATATCAGGTTCTGCCTATTGAGAATTTTTTCCTGAGTCTGAAATTTCACCCTCAGACAGCCCTTCCCTCACAGCCAATTCCGATTGATGTGAGGGTAAAATAGATAAAGCATCGTCAGCGTCTGATTGTTCATCCCTTTTATCTGTATTTAAAGCTGAACAATCACGCTTTCTCTGAAATGCTGGCAGTTTGGATAAAAGATTTGCTATAGAATTATCCACTACTGCTGTTAATTGTTGCATAGAAATAAGCACTGGCGCGCTAGGTGTCGCCTGCGCGGGCAAAGCTGGTGTAGACACAGAAGGAGAGGATGTAGAACTATCCCCACTACCTTCATTAGATAAATCATCTTGGGCAACATTATGAAATGTAACAGAGCTGTCCTCATTTTGTTTGGACGCTATGGCACAATTATCACAAACACTCGAAGGGGGAATCACATTTGTCTCTACACACACAGAACATAGGTTATCTGATGGCACAGACATGTTAAACAGATTTAGGCAGGCAAACAATGCAATAAAAACGATTTTAAACAAAAACGTTACTGTCTCTTTAAATAATAAAATGACACACTTTATTTCTGAATGTTCAAAAAACTATGAAGGCAATATCCGATGTTTCTGAAATTTGGACCCCAGTGTCTTAATGCTTAGAAAGTATTGCACAGCAAATATGGAGACTCTAGCTCTTAAAACAAGCAAACTTGTTGGATTTAACCGTTTTTATACACAGCAATCCCTGCTTACAGCATTGCTGCAGCTTTTACCTTTCTTAGGGGTCAATCATCCACAGAAATAAGCCTTCTGGAGTCACTTTCTGAGCCACAGGACCCTCTCACATGAGACTGCATGCACTGCCTTGAAATTAACTGAAGTGCCAAAATGAGGCCTCCTCCCTCAGTACACTAGAGTGAAGGGGCCTTCCTGACTAGATTTAGGTGTCTAAAGCAAGCCAGATCAATAAAAAACGTCCCCAAGTGTATATGAGCTTATAAAACATTTCAATTGCCATCATATTGTAATAAAAAACAATCGATTTGGCCCCTGACAGTGTCTACCAGCATAAAAATCAAAAAGGGGAAGCCTGTTATCTTTTTTGCTGAGGTGAAAGAAAATGGCTTACCGTTTTCCCTGAGGGGAAAAATGACTTTCATCTAGCATTAGCCTGTGTTGTTAGAAGGAGACTAGTCATACCTGAAGCAGATGAGTCTGCAAACTGTTACCCCCAACTGAAGTTCTCTGGTTTCAACAGTCCTGCGTGGTAACAGAAATGGATTTTAGTTACTTGTGCTAAAATCATAGCCCTCTTAAACAGAAATCTTCATCACTTTTCTGTTGTAGAGTAAATAGTACAAGCCAGCACTATTTTAAAATAACAAACTCTTGATAGAAGAATAAAAAACTACAACTAACACCACAAACTCCTCACCATCCCCGTGGAGATGCTACTTGTTCAGAGCGGCAAGGAGAATGACTGGGGGGCGGAGCCAGAGGGGGAGCTATATGGACAGCTCTTGCTGTGTGCTCTCCTTGCCTTTCCCTGTGGGGGAGAATATTTCCCACAAGTAATGGATGACGCCGTGGACCGGACACACCAATGTTGGAGAAATATAATTTATATTGTAGCTATATTAAGATTTATTTTACAGGTAAGTATTTAGCTTTAAATAGGAATCATTTATTTAATAAGAGTTAATTAATTTAGTTAGATGTAAATTATATTTAACTTAGGGGGGTGTTAGTGTTAGGGTTAGACTTAGCTTTAGGGGTTAATACATTTATTAGAATAGCGGTGAGCTCCAGTCGGCAGATTAGGGGTTAATGTTTGAAGTTAGGTGTCGGCGATGTTATGGAGGGCAGATTAGGGGTTAATACTATTTATTATAGGGTTAGTGAGGCGGATTAGGGGTTAATAACTTTATAATAATAGCGGTGCGGTCCGCTCGGCAGATTAGGGGTTAATAAGTGTAGGCAGGTAGAGGCGACGTTGTGGGGGGCAGATTAGGGGTTAATAAATATAATATAGGGGTCGGCGGTGTTAGGGGCAGCAGATTAGGGGTACATAGGGATAATGTAAGTAGCGGCGGTTTACGGAGCGGCAGATTAGGGGTTAAAAATAATATACAGGGGTCAGCGATAGCGGGGGCGGCAGAATAGGGGTTAATAAGTGTAAGGTTAGGGGTGTTTAGACTCGGGGTACATGTTAGAGTGTTAGGTGCAGACGTAGGAAGTGTTTCCCCATAGCAAACAATGGGGCTGCGTTAGGAGCTGAACGCGGCTTTTTTGCAGGTGTTAGGTTTTTTTTCAGCTCAAA
This sequence comes from Bombina bombina, assembly GCF_027579735.1. NCBI lineage: Eukaryota > Metazoa > Chordata > Amphibia > Anura > Bombinatoridae > Bombina > Bombina bombina. The sequence continues at coordinate 1,064,483,276 of NC_069504.1, read as the reverse complement.
CAGCCCCATTGTTTCCTATGGGGGAATCGTGCACGAGCACGTTTTTTAAGCTGGCCGCTTCCGTAAGCAACTCTGGTATCGAGAGTTGCAGTGGCGTTAAATATGCTGTACGCTCCTTTTTTGGAGCCTAACGCAGCCATTCTGTGGACTCTCAATACCAGAGTTATTTTAAAGGTGCGGCCAGAAAAAAGCCAGCGTTAGCTACGCGGGTCGTTACCGACAAAACTCTAAATCTAGCCGTTAGTGAGTTGTTTTACAAAATATCAACCTTTTCATACAATATTGCATTCCAAATACCATTACCATCTTGAAAAGCAAACATTATGGGCCAGATTGCGAGTGGAGAGCAAATGTTTGCACGCAAGCGATATTGGGTTTTCGTGTTTGCGCGCAAGTTAAATTGCACTCCTATTACAAGTTGAAACATAGGGGCCTATTTATGAAGGTGTGAGCGGACATGATCCAATATTGAGAAACATGTCTGCTGCACTTCAATAAATGTTGACAGCATACGCTCTCGGAATTTATCATTGCACCAGAAGTTCTGGTGAACTGCTGGTGCAATGCCGCCCCCTGCAGATTCGCAGCCAATCGCTAGCAGGGGGTGTCAATCAACCCGATCGTATCCGATCGTGTTGATTTCTGTCCGCCGCCTCAGAGCAGGCGGAAAGGTTATGGAGCAGCGGTCTTTAGACCGCTGCTTCATAACTTCTGTTTCTGGGGAGCCTAAACGTGTCCTCAGAGTTCTGGTTAACTGTCACAAAAAGCATAAACAATACATAACATATGGGACTGTAGGAAACTGCGCATGCTGAGAGTATAGCCACAAAGGAAAAAAACACTCGCCAGAACAAGAGGAATAAAATAAATTCTAATACACTGCACAGCTGCGTAATAAGAGGCTCTCACAATAGGGATGTGAAACTGTACATTTTAAATATTTATCATATTACTAGTTCTCTCTCTCTCTCTCATCGGGTGGGTGCGCGTGCGAAAGTCTCTCAGCTGTGCGCTGTTTAAACTGCGGAAGTGCGCGCGAGGTTGAGTGGGTGCGCGTGCGAAGGTCTCTCAGCAGTGCGCTGCTTACACTGCGGAGGTGCGCGTGCATGAAGGCCAAGTGTTAGTCTCTACTGCGCATGACGGCTTCAGACAAACACTTGCGGCTAAATTTGGAGTTTTGTCGGTAACGACCCGAAAAACTAACGCCGGCTTTTATCTGGCCGCACCATAAAAATAACTCTGGTATTGAGAGTCCACATAAAGGCTGCGTTAGGCTCCAAAAAAGGAGCGTAGAGCATTTTTAACGCAGCTTCAACTCTCAATACCAGAGTTGCTTACGCAAGCGGCCAGCCTCAAAAACGTGCTCATGCATGATTCCCCCATGGAATCAGCCAATCAGAATCAAGTTCAATCCGATTGGCTGATCCAATCAGCCAATCAGATTGAGCTTGCATTCTATTGGCTGTTCCGATCAGCCAATAGAATGCGAGCTCAATCTGATTGGCTGATTGGATCAGCCAATCGGATTGAACTTGATTCTGATTGGCTGATTCCATCAGCCAATCAGAATATTCCTACCTTAATTCCGATTGGCTGATAGAATCCTATCAGCCAATCGGAATTCGAGGGACGCCATCTTGGATGACGTCCCTTAAAGGAACCGTCATTCTACAGTTGGACGTCGCCGGAAGAAGATGGGTCCGCGGTGGAGGTCTTCAGGATGGAGCCGGTCGTCATCGGATGAAGATAGAAGATGCCGCTTGGATCAAGATGGTTGCCGGTCCGGATCGCCTCTTCTTCCCGGATAGGATGAAGACTTTGGAGCCTCTTCTGGACCTCTTCAGCCACCGGATGATGGATCGCCAACCCCCGCTTAGGTTGGATGAAGATTTTGGAGCCAGGACGGATCGGTGATACCTGGTGAGGTGAAGACAAGGTAGGATGATCTTCAGGGGCTTAGTGTTAGGTTTATTTAAGGGGGGTTTGGGTTAGATTAGGGGTATGTGGGTGGTGGGTTGTAATGTTGGGGGGGGGTATTGTATGTTTTTTTTTACAGGCAAAAGAGCTGAACTTCTTGGGGCATGCCCCGCAAAGGGCCCTGTTCAGGGCTGGTAAGGTAAAAGAGCTTTTAACTTTAGTAATTTAGAATAGGGTAGGGCATTTTTTATTTTGGGGGGCTTTGTTGTTTTATTAGGGGGCTTAGAGTAGGTGTAATTAGTTTAAAATTGTTGTAATATTTTTCTTATGTTTGTAAATATTTTTTTATTTTTTGTAACTTAGTTCTTTTTTATTTTTTGTACTTTAGCTAGTTTATTTAATTGTATTTATTTGTAGGAATTGTATTTAATTAATTTATTGATAGTGTAGTGTTAGGTTAATTGTAGGTAATTGTAGGTAGTTTATTTAATTAATTTATTGATAGTGTAGTGTTAGGTTTAATTGCAACTTAGGTTAGTATTTATTTTACAGGTAATTTTGTAATTATTTTAACTATTTTAGCTATTAAATAGTTATTAACTATTTAATAGCTATTGTACCTGGTTAAAATAAATACAAAGTTACCTGTAAAATAAATATTAATCCTAAAATAGCTATAATCTAATTATAATTTATATTGTAGCTATATTAGGATTTATTTTACAGGTAAGTATTTATCTTTAAATAGGAATAATTTATTTAATAAGAGTTAATTAATTTCGTTAGATGTAAATTATATTTAACTTAGGGGGGTGTTAGTGTTAGGGTTAGACTTAGCTTTAGGGGTTAATACATTTATTAGAGTAGCGGTGAGCTCCAGTCGGCAGATTAGGGGTTAATAATTGAAGTTAGGTGTCGGCGATGTTAGGGAGGGCAGATTAGGGGTTATTACTATTTATTATAGGGTTAGTGAGGCAGATTAGGGGTTAATAACTTTATTATAGTAGCGCTCAGGTCCGCTCGGCAGATTAGGGTTTAATAAGTGTAGGCAGGTGGAGGCGACGTTGAGGGGGGCAGATTAGGGATTAATAAATATAATATAGGGGTCGGCGGTGTTAGGGGCAGCAGATTAGGGGTACATAGCTATAATGTAGGTGGCGGCGCTTTGCGGTCGGCAGATTAGGGGTTAATTATTGTAGGTAGCTGGCGGCGACGTTGTGGGGGGCAGATTAGGGGTTAATAAATATAATATAGGGGTCGGCAGTGTTAGGGGGAGCAGATTAGGGGTACATAAGGATAACGTAGGTGGCGGTCGGCAGATTAGGGGTTAAACAAATTTATTCAAGTGTCGGCGATGTGGGGGGACCTCGGTTTAGGGGTACATAGGTAGTTTATGGGTGTTAGTGTACTTTAGAGTACAGTAGTTAAGAGCTTTAGAAACCGGCGTTTGAAAAGATAGGATACGCAATTGACGTAAGGGGATCTGCGGTATGGAAAAGTCGCGGCTGAAAAGTGAGCGTTAGACCCTATTTTGAGTGACTCCAAATACCGGGGGTAGCCTAAAACCAGCGTTAGGAGCCTCTAACGCTGGTTTTCACGGCTAACGCCAAACTCCAAATCTAGGTCTTGGCCTTTTATAATATAGGATTATTTACCCAACAGAAACAAAATGGTCACTAGAGGGAAGTTTGTTACATACGTTTTGTTGACATTGCAGAATGCTTCTTCTATAGATTCAATGTTCTCCATATCTTCCCAGTGGTTATTTTTTTGCACCTGCCATCTGTACGGTAAATGACAGTGATTTTTACCACACTTGTCTGAAAATAAAAGACATAGACATATAATATTTTTAGCAACAGTTGGAATTCCTATATTACATCTTAATATAAACTCCTCCACTTACTAGAGATACTATAATGTCTGCATCAGTGGCATAAAAGCTTATTATTTATTAATGCCTGTCCATTAAAAGGAATAAAGGCTAAAAACAGCTTAATAACATTGGATTAATTTACCTTTAAAGCTACAGCTTTTCCTTATGTAATAAAGACATATCTCATCAGCTTTGTCAGGCTGGCTCTTTTCATCTGATCCACTAGACAATGGAATCTCTATAGAAAAGGAAATAAAAAAAGATTTTATAAACTGGTCTGGAAACATGGGAGACAAATTAAAAATGACCCAACTGATTTTCTTTTTAATTCTTGTTATAGTCAGAGGTAGCTCTAGGGGGCTGTTGGGGAAGAGGACTATATACACCCATTTGTTACGGAAACACCCCAAAGCCTCAAAGGTGTTAACTGCCATTAAAGGACCACGGAATGCAGTAGAATGTGCATAATTAACACGTGCATAATAAAAAGATTTAGCACCTACACTGAATTTCAAATTAGCAGATTTTTTTTTTTCTTCCATTTTCCGGCCCCACTGTATTATGTGACAGTCATCAGCCAATCACAGACTAGTATACGTATACCCTGTGAGCTTGTGCACATGCTCAGTAGGATCTTTTCCCCAGAAAGAGTGAATATAAAAAGACTGTGCACAATTTGATAACGGAAGTAAATTAGAAAGTGTTTTAAAACTACATGCCCTTTCTGAATCATAAAAGTTTATTTGACTTGTGTCCCTTTAATTAGCTAGGCAGTAACATTTTTACATTTGCTGTACTCTACACACAGCAACGAGAGCAGTATAGGAATGAAGATTTAAAGGGACATTAAAACCAATTTTTTTCTTTCATGATTTAGAAAGAACATGTAGTTTTAAGCAACTTTCTATTATCTAATTTGCTTCATTCTCTTGATATCTTTTGCCCAAAAGCATATCTGGATAGGCTCAGAAACTGCTGATTGGGTTGCTGCGCATAAATGCCTTGTGTGATTGGCTCACCCATGTGCATTGCTATTTCTTAAACAAAGAATATCTAAAGAATTAAGAAAATTAGATAATAGAAGTAAATTGGAATTTTATTCTCTATCTGAATAATGAAATAATTGTTTGGGGTTTAATGTCCCTTTAAGGAGAATAAATAACACCAAATAAAAGTATGTAGAGTTTTTAGAGGATGTGATTCCCCACCAGTACACTGACATCCATTATCAAGGCTGTATTGGCCTACCAGGACACCAGGAGATTTCCCGGTAGGCCACAGCAGCTAGGGCTGGTGTTAGGATATATTAGCATTACCGACGCCATCTTGTCCTAGTTGCCATTTTGTCTTTGGCATCCATTTTGTCTAAGAAGGGTTTATTATAACAGTTTATTATGTAGTGAGAAATATGCTGATGTTAGGGAGACTTGCATAGCTAGAATGGCCCTGGGAATGACCCTGACAATGTGCTTGAATGCATTGTTATCTCTACAAAGATGTCAAATGGCCTTGATTTGTGCTGGGCTATGAGGCTCAGATTTACTGTTATCTGAAGTTAGGTATTTCTGTAGAAATGACTCCCTAACACTCCTTTCTACCAATTATATTTTAAATGAGCTTCTTTGTTCTTGCAGAAATACTATGTAAGATGATGTAGTTAGTCACTGTTTAACCCTATATGCTGTAACTATCGCCTATAAAAAGTGTTGTTCATCTTCTAATAAACAGAACAGATGTTAGACTGATTGCTGTGTGGTCTGATTCCTGTTCTCTGGGATATCCCGTCAACAAGTAACCCATTCATTTCCAGGCCAAGTGCTGACTGACACACTCCCCCCCCTGAAAATAACACCTAACAGCTGGCCGCCAGCTACAATTTGAAGGAATGGTGCTGCTGGTGAGGAGTTTTAGCTGTATCATGCCTCTCTTCTTAGCTAAATGTTAAAGGGACACTGAACCCAATTTTTTTTTCATGATTCAGATAGAGCATGAAATTTTAAGCAACTTTCTAATTTACTCCTATTATCAATTTTTCTTCGTTCTTTTGCTATCTTTATTTTAAAAGCATGAATGTAAATCTTAGCAGCCAGCCCATTTTAGGTTCAGCACCATGGATAGCGATTGCTTATTGGAGGCTTACATCTACCCACCAATAAGGAAGCTTAACCCAGGTTCTCAACCAAAACTGGGCCGGTTCCTATGCTTCACATTCCTGCTTTTTAAATAAAGATAGCAAGAGAGCGAAGAAAAATTGATAATAGGAGTAAATTAGAAAGGTGCTTAATATTTTATACTCTATCTGAATCATGATAGAAAATTTTGGGTTCAGTGTCCCTTTTAAGTTAATCATTTCATTAAAACCTTTATTTTCTAGACCATGTGCCATTTAGAGGCCCTTCTCTGAATGGTTTCTAGTGTCTAGTCAAGTCACATTCTGAGACAGAGTTTTGAGTGTCTTCTCCAGATAATGCCATGGATAATAATTTTTACACTATAAAAGGTAGTCATGGATGAAATCGGGTTGTGTGCCTATTCTGGCATTTTTTTTTATTATTACAAACTTCTATAAATTAATTCTGAAAAAAAATGGTTAATGGAGTATCCCAGTAACCCCTTTAATAAAAATGGGCGTGTAAATTCTATAGACTTAACGGAAAGTAGGGCTGGCCTTCACATATATCCAAGGCTGCTTTTTATTCCCTGTCTGGACCTGCCCTCAATATTTAAGTTTGTTGTCAACCCAAAATGCAATAATTCCATGAACATAATGACAATTTTGGTAGCATTCCCTGAATGTAGTTATGACTCATTCTAAGGGATAGAAAACTTTCATGATTCCACACACAAATAAGTAATCAAGCAGTTCAAACTGTTATGTTTATAGTAGGCTAACTATGTCCTTGGACACTTGACAAGAAATTAAGGCTTATTTACCTGCCTACCATGAAAGGTACATAGTACATTATAAGGTTTAATTAGCTTATAAGACTTATTTTTCTGTTTATCAATATAACAGCATTATGAAAACTAATCTTTATTATGACTAATACATAATTGTTTAGTATAAGTTTTTATACAATGTGCAGGGAAGTAGCTATGTCACTGTTTGTTTAAAAAGTATAACACATTTTTTTTAAAGTCTTGTTTACAAACACCTAGATTACAAATTTTGCGTTCAGGTTTTAACGCTGAAAAAAATGGTAATTTCAGCATTAAAACAGCACCACAGCCATTACGAGTCTTGTCGGTATAGCTGTACTGCAAGCATTTTAGCCTGTAACGCAACGTCAGTCTGCACTCATAAAAATTATGTTTTTTCATTGGACTTCCATAGCGCAGCCATTACAAGTTTTGCAGTGAGGCTAAAATGCTTGTGTTTCAGCCTATACCGACAAGATCCGTTTCGCAATCTGAGAGCAGTAGTTATGAGTTTTACACAACAAAACTGTTATATAAAACTCATAACTTAAGTGTCACAAAGTACACTAACACCCATAAACTACCTATTAACCCCTAAACCGAGGCCCTCTTGCATCGCAAACACTATACTAAACTTATTAACCCCTAATCTGCCGCTCCCGACATCGCCGCCACTATAATAAAGTTATTAACCCCTAAATCGCCACCCTCCCGCATCGCAAACACTATTTAAATATTATTAACCCCTAATCTGCCATCCGCCCACATTGCCCCCACTATACTAAAGTTATTAACCCCTAAACAGCTGCCACTATAATAAACCTATTAACCCCTAAACCACAAGACCCCCACAATGAAATATACTAAATTAAACTATTAACCCCTAAACCCAAAGCCCCCCGCAATAAACTAACTTAAACTAGTAACCCCAAACCTAACGCCCCCCTAATTATTAAAATTACAATTTCCCTATCTTAAATTAAATTAAAACTTACCTGTCAAATTAAAAAAACTAAGTTGAAACTAACAATTAAACTAATATAACTATTAAACTAAAATTAAACTAACTACCAATTAAAGACAACTAAAATACACCTTAGAAAAATTCCAACACTACTATAAAAATTACAAAGTAATTTAAAAAAATACTAAATTACAAAAAATAACAAACACTAAATTATGAAAAATAACAAACGGAATTATCAAAAATAAAAAGAATTACACCTAATCTAATAGCCCTATAAAAATAAAAAAGCCCACCCAAAATAAAAAAAAACCCTAGTCTACAATAAACTACCAATAGCCCTTAAAAGGGCCTTTTGTAGGGCATTGCCCTAAGTTAAACAGCTCTTTTACCTGTAAAAAATAAATACAAAGACCCCCCAACAGTAAAACCCACCACCCAACCAACCCCCCAAAATAAAGAAACCTAACACTAACCTTTTCTTAAAAGAGCTAAATGCCCTTTTCAGGGCAATGCAAAAGAGCTAAATGCCCTTTTAAGGGTAATGCCCATACAAATGCCCTTTTCAAGGCAATGGGTAGATTAGGTTTTTTTAGATAGTTTTTTTTATTTTGTGGGTTTTGGGGGGTGGAGGTTTGTAATGTTAGTGTTTCTTTGTATTTTGTTTTCAGGTAAAAGACCTATTGGTAGTTTGTTATAGATTAGATTTTTTATTTTGGGGTGAGTTTTTTTAAAATGGGTATTAGAATAGAATTATTTGTTATTATTTTGGATAATTTGTTTGTTATTTTGTGTAATGTTTTTTTTTTTTTCGTTTTGAGGTAGGTTTTTCTTTTTAGAATAGCCATTTTTTTATTTTTAATGGGCAGCAAAAGAGCTGAATGCCCTTTTAAGGCCAATGCCCATACAAATGCCCTTTTCGGGGCAATGAGTAGATTAGGTTTTACTTTATTTTTATTTTGTGGATTTGGGGGGTGGGGGTTTGTATACTGTTAGGGGGTGTTTGTTTTTCTTTTGTAGAAAAAGAGCTGATATCTTTAGGGCAATACTCTACAAAAGACCCTTTTAAGGGCCCTTGGTAGTTTATTATAGATTAGGGTTTTTTATTTTGTTTTTTGTTTTTTATTAGAAAAGGAATACATTTTTTTGTTTTTGATAATTTTCGTTTTGTAATGGTAGTTTTTTTATTTTTTGTAATTTTAGTGTTTTTTATTTTTTGTAATGGTAGTTTTTTTTGTAATGGTAGGTTTTAGTGTAAGGCAGCTTAGGTTTTATTTCACAGGTAATTTGTATTTATTTTAACTAGGTAGTTATTAAATAGTTAATAACTATTTACTAACTATTCTACCTAGTTAAAATAAATACAAACTTACCTGTGAAATAAAAATAAAACCTAAGCTAGCTACAATATAACTATTAGTTATATTGTAGCTAGCTTAGGTTTTATTTCACAGGTAAGTATTTAGTTTTAAATAGGTATTATTTAGTTAATAATTGTAACTTTAATTTAGCTCTATTTTAATTATGTTAAAGTTAGGGGGTGTTAGGGTTACGTTAGGGTTAAGTTTAGGGGTTAATATAGTTTAATTTAGGTTGTTGCAATGTGGGGGGGCTGGTGGTTTAGGGGTTAATAGATTTATTTAGTGGTAGTGATGTGGGAGGCCAGAGGTTTAGGGGTTAATAGCTTTATTTAGTGGCGGCGATGTCGGGGAGCGGTGGAATAGGGGTTAATATCTTTATTATAGTGGCGGCGATATCAGGAGCGGCAGATTAGGGGTTAATAGATTTATTTAGGTGGTGGCGATATCGGGGGTGGCAGATTAGGGGTTAATAACATTATGTAGGTGTCGGCAATGTCAGGGGCAGAAGATTAGGGGTGTTTAGACGTGGGGTTTATGTCAGGGTGTCAGGTTTAAACGTTACTTTTTTTTTCCCCATAGACATCAATGTGTTACGGAGCTTTTCATTCCGCGATCACAGCTGTTAGGTTTTTTTCTAACCCGCTCTCCCTATTTATGTCTATGGGGAAAGCGTGCACGAGCACGTCAAAACAGCGCTTGTATTTTGTGTGGTATAGAGCTCAACGTCACCATATCGCACGCACAAGCCGTCTGTTTCAAAACTTGTAATGGCTTTGCTATAGAGGGTGAAATAACGCTCTTAAATTATCGTTAAATTCCCTATAGCGCACATAACTCGTAATCTACCTGATAGTGTTTCTATAGAGCTATAGAACAGCATTCATATTTTCAGTGTAGGTGGTGATTTTAACAGGTAAATCAGCTACTATAAATTATAAAATAGAGGTAAAGGAGATATTTGTAAACAATTTAATACATTAAAACAGGTAAAAATAATCACTGGGAACATTCAAGCAGAGAAACGTTACAGTAGAATGTCCCTTTTTGGCACTTGAGTCTATAGACTTATACGTGTTGTTGTGGATATAGCACCAAAGACCAAGCACACCTATAGCTCTGAACAAAGGCTGACTAGCTAGCCTAGAGAGGGGTATTGATGAATGTGTGTGTTCAAAGCGCCTCAAATGGGCAAGGTGTCAACGGAGGAATTGATGTACTAGAAATTATGGTAACAAATTACAGTTAAAATACAATATAATGTGGATCCACAATGTTACAATTCAAGCAATATTACATGCGTTAAAAAGTTACAATTTTAAGCAGTTACTATTTTAATCAATATTACATATGTTAAAAAGTATAAAATTATAAAAATATAAGCATGAGGCTCTGACATAGATTGGTAACCAAATGTTGGTTTAGGTACAGATATTCACTTGCAAATGAAGAGGTGTTGAAATTTGTTAAAAGGGAAGTGATGTGGAGTAGGCACCCTATATAATAAGTAATAAATAGTGATGATTGTCTATTTAGATGAATTGGTGGTGCTTTCTGTGTGTTGCAGTTGATAAAAAAAAATAAAAAAAAATTGTGGAACAAAAATATGGGTGAAAAATAGTGGAAAAAGTTGTTGGAAAAATTATAAAAATCCTTCAATGTCTGTGAAATTTTGGCAAAAATATAAATGTAAAAAACTTAAAAACTTAAAAAGAGAGACTTTTTTGAAAAAAGGGTGAAAAAATGTGCACAAAAAAGTTAGTGATTGTAATCTAATAGACTAGAGTCTATGTAAACAAATTGTGTGTGAAGTTTGAATCAGTGATTTTTAAAAACAACCTTATTAGTTCCTGGTGGTGAGAATCCTTATTTGTTCCTGGTGGTGAGAACCCACTCGACGGTCCTTATGTGTCTCCCGGTGGGTAGTCTAAAACTCCTATTTCCTGGTGGTGAGAACCCCCAGGCCTGGATCTGGGATCCTGATGGATACTTGGGGCTCTATTTAACAAGCTCTGTATGGAGCTTGATTGCCCCTGTTTCTGGCGAGTCTTCAGACTCGCCAGAAACAGCAGTTATGAAGCAGCGGTCACAAAGACCGCTGCTCCATAACGCTGTCCGCCTGCTCTAAACAGGCGGACAGACATCGCCGGAAATCAACCCGATCAAGTACGATCGGGTTGATTGACACACCCCTGTTGGCGGCCACCCTCGGTGGCCGCGATTAAGCAGGGGGCGGCTGAATATGGTGCAATGCTGAATATGGAGAGCGTATTGCTCTCGGCATTCAGCGAGGTCTGGTGGACCTGATCCACACTGTCGGATCAGGTCCACCAGACTTTGATAAATATAGGCCATAGTCTTATATTGTCAGTTTCCTATAAAGGTAAAAAGCAATAGGGTAGATAGTACAAAATTGTGTATTGTAATGAAATAATGCTTACTAGCTGTGGTCAATGTGTTTCGGCCTCCTCAAGGCCTTTCTCAAGACTGATAGCTGGTTGTTAGTAGTGGCAATTTATAGTCGTAATTTGCGCAATTTCTCATAGCTGAGGGCGTGGCTTATGTCCGAAAATGTTGTCACATAGTAAAGAATGGGGATTGATACATGATATAGTTTAAGTGGTTTTTTTTATATCATAGTTAGAAATTAAGCATCGTCTTTGAATTTTCTAGGTATCTTAGTGGCAATTTGTTTGTTTCAGTGTTTCAAATTCTCGCCCTACAGCCGTAATTCTGCCGTATCTATCGGAGTGACATCATATCCTCTTATCCCTGATTGGGTCAGGGATTGTTTACTAACTGAAGGGACCATGTGCGTTTACAATCTTGTTACTGATTGGCTATGACGTTGCTACTATGTCAACAGTGCGGCTATTTTCTCTTGCTAATTATGTGTGATCAATGTTGTATATTAGCATTGTTTATGCTCAAATACGGAACAAGCATGTTGTCATAAAGTACCAGGGATGTTGTGAACTTTATTCACTTAAAGAAGGATTGCGTCCTTTACAGAATGAGACTATATGATTTTACTAAGGGACAGCAGTGCAGCTTTTATTGCTATTATGTGAAACTGTTGTGATATATATGTACTAAAAATATAGATTGGGCTCCGTGTCTTAAAATACTAAGGGTATTTTAAACGTTCTTATTTTAAAACATCTCTCTTTTTAAAGGACCAGTCAACACATTAGATTTGCATAATCAACAAATGCAAGATAACAAGACAATGCAATAGCACTTAGTCTGAACTTCAAATGAGTAGTAGATTTTTTTATAACAAATTTCAAAGTTATGTATATTTCCACTCCCCTTGTACCATGTGATAGCAATCAGCCAATCACAAATGCATATACGTATAGTCTGTGAATTCTTGCACATGCTCAGTAGGATCCGGTGACTCAAAAATTGTAAATATAAAAGACTGTGCACATTTTTTTTAATGGAAGTAAATTGGAAAGTTGTTTAAAATTACATGCTGTATCTGAATCATGAAAGTTTAATTTAACCTGAGTGGCCCTTTAAGTTTTTAAGTTTTTTATATTTATATTTTTGCCAAAATTTCACAGACATTCAAGGATTTTTATAATTGTTCCAACAACTTTTTCCACGATTTTTCACCCATATTTTTGTTCCACAATTTTTAATTTTTTTATCAACTGGCACACACAGAAAGCACCACCAATTCATCTAAATAGACAATCATCACTATTTATTACTTATTCTATAAGGCGCTTACTCCACATCACTTCCATTTTAACAAATTTCAACACCTCTTCATTTGCAAGTGAATATCTGCACCTAAACCAACATTTGGTTTCCAATCTATGTCAGAGTCTCATGCTTATATTTTTATAATTTTATACTTTTTAACGTATGTAATACTGCTTTAAATTGTAACTTTTTAATGCATGTAATATTGCTTGAATTGTAACATTGTGGATCCACATTATATTGTATTTTAACTGTAATTTGTTACTATAATTTCACATGTGGTAACAGGGAAATTAAACTTGTTTTTAGTACATCAATTCCTCCGTTGACACCTTGTCCATTTGAGGAGCTTTGAACACACACATTCAGTTTATAGACTTATTGCAGATCACATGTTGATGTCACAGAGCAGACCAGTGGACAGGGAAATTATTCTGCTAAAATAAAAAAACATAATTTATGCTTACCTGATAAATTTATTTCTCTTGTAGTGTATCCAGTCCACGGATCATCCATTACTTATGGGATATTAACTCCTCCCCAACAGGAAGTGCAAGAGGATTCACCCAGCAGAGCTGCTATATAGCTCCTCCCCTAACTGCCATTACCAGTCATTCGACCGAAAACATGCAGAGAAAGGAAAACCATAGGGTGCAGTGGTGACTGTAGTTTAATGGAAAAATTACCTGCCTTAAAGTGACAGGGCGGGCCGTGGACTGGATACACTACAAGAGAAATAAATTTATCAGGTAAGCATAAATTATGTTTTCTCTTGTTAAGTGTATCCAGTCCACGGATCATCCATTACTTATGGGATACCAATACCAAAGCTAAAGTACACGGATGACGGGAGGGACAGGCAGGCTCTTTATACGGAAGGAACCACTGCCTGAAGAACCTTTCTCCCAAAAACAACCTCCGAAGAAGCAAAAGTGTCAAATTTGTAAAATTTGGAAAAAGTATGAAGAGAAGACCAAGTTGCAGCCTTGCAAATCTGTTCAACAGAAGCCTCATTCTTAAAGGCCCAAGTGGAAGCCACAGCTCTAGTAGAATGTGCTGTAATTCTTTCAGGAGGCTGCTGTCCAGCAGTCTCATAGGCTAACCGTATTATGCTACGAAGCCAAAAGGAGAGAGAGGTAGCCGAAGCTTTTTGACCTCTCCTCTGACCAGAATAAACGACAAACAGGGAAGACGTTTGTCGAAAATCCTTAGTTGCCTGTAGATAAAATTTCAGGGCACGGACTACATCTAGATTGTGTAGCAGACGTTCCTTTTTCGAAGAAGGATTAGGACACAAAGATGGAACCACAATCTCTTGATTGATATTCCTGTTAGTGACCACCTTAGGTAGGAACCCAGGTTTAGTACGCAGAACTACCTTGTCTGAATGAAAAATCAGATAAGGAGAATCACAATGTAAGGCAGATAACTCAGAGACTCTTCGAGCCGAGGAAATCGCCATTAAAAACAGAACTTTCCAAGATAACAACTTGATATCAATGGAATGAAGGGGTTCAAACGGAACCCCCTGTAAAACATTAAGAACTAAGTTCAAACTCCATGGTGGAGCAACAGTTTTAAACACAGGCTTGATCCTAGCTATAGCCTGACAAAAAGCTTGAACGTCCGGAACTTCTGACAGACGTTTGTGTAAAAGAATGGACAGAGCTGAAATCTGTCCCTTTAAGGAACTAGCGGATAAACCCTTTTCTAAACCTTCTTGTAGAAAAGACAATATCCTCGGAATCCTAACCTTACTCCATGAGTAACTCTTGGATTCGCACCAATATAAGTATTTGCGCCATATCTTATGGTAAATCTTTCTGGTAACAGGCTTCCTAGCCTGTATTAAGGTATCAATAACTGACTCAGAAAAACCACGTTTTGATAAAATCAAGCGTTCAATTTCCAAGCAGTCAGCTTCAGAGAAATTAGATTTTGATGTTTGAAGGGACCCTGGATCAGAAGGTCCTGTTTCAGAGGTAGCGACCAAGGTGGACAGGATGACATGTCCACTAGATCTGCATACCAAGTCCTGCGTGGCCATGCAGGCGCTATTAGAATCACTGATGCTCTCTCCTGTTTGATTCTGGCAATCAATCGAGGAAGCATCGGGAAGGGTGGAAACACATAAGCCATCCCGAAGGTCCAAGGTGCTGTCAAAGCATCTATCAGAACCGCTCCCGGATCCCTGGATCTGGACCCGTAACGAGGAAGCTTGGCGTTTTGTCGAGACGCCATGAGATCTATCTCTGGTTTGCCCCAACGTCGAAGTATTTGGGCAAAGACCTCCGGATGAAGTTCCCACTCCCCCGGATGAAAAGTCTGACGACTTAAGAAATCCGCCTCCCAGTTCTCCACTCCCGGGATGTGGATTGCTGACAGGTGGCAAGAGTGAGACTCTGCCCAGCAAATTATCTTTGATACTTCCATCATTGCTAGGGAGCTTCTTGTCCCTCCCTGATGGTTGATGTAAGCTACAGTCGTGATGTTGTCCGACTGAAACCTGATGAACCCCCGAGTTGTTAACTGGGGCCAAGCCAGAAGGGCATTGAGAACTGCTCTCAATTCCAGAATGTTTATTGGTAGGAGACTCTCCTCCTGATTCCATTGTCCCTGAGCCTTCAGAGAATTCCAGACAGCGCCCCAACCTAGTAGGCTGGCGTCTGTTGTTACAATTGTCCAGTCCGGCCTGCTGAATGGCATCCCCCTGGACAGATGTGGCCGAGAAAGCCACCATAGAAGAGAATTTCTGGTCTCTTGATCCAGATTCAGAGTAGGGGACAAGTCTGAGTAATCCTCATTCCACTGACTTACCATGCACAATTGCAGCGGTCTGAGATGTAGGCGTGCAAAGGGTACTATGTCCATTGCTGCTACCATTAAGCCGATCACCTCCATGCATTGAGCTACTGACGGGTGTTGAATGGAATGAAGGACACGGCATGCATTTTGAAGCTTTGTTAACCTGTCTTCTGTCAGGTAAATCTTCATTTCTACAGAATCTATAAGAGTCCCCAAGAAGGGAACTCTTGTGAGTGGAAAGAGAGAACTCTTCTTTTCGTTCACCTTCCATCCATGCGACCTTAGAAATGCCAGTACTAACTCTGTATGAGACTTGGCAGTTTGAAAGCTTGAAGCTTGTATCAGAATGTCGTCTAGGTACGGAGCTACCGCAATTCCTCGCGGTCTTAGTACCGCCAGAAGAGCACCCAGAACCTTTGTGAAGATTCTCGGAGCCGTAGCCAATCCGAATGGAAGAGCTACAAACTGGTAATGCCTGTCTAGAAAGGCAAACCTTAGATACCGGTAATGATCTTTGTGAATCGGTATGTGAAGGTAAGCATCCTTTAAATCCACTGTGGTCATGTACTGACCCTTTTGGATCATGGGTAAAATTGTCCGAATAGTTTCCATTTTGAACGATGGAACTCTTAGGAATTTGTTTAGGATCTTTAAATCCAAGATTGGCCTGAAAGTTCCCTCTTTTTTGGGAACCACAAACAGATTTGAGTAAAACCCTTGTCCTTGTTCCGACCGCGGAACCGGATGGATCACTCCCATTAATAAAAGATCTTGTACGCAGCGTAGAAACGCCTCTTTCTTTATTTGGTTTGTTGACAACCTTGACAGATGAAATCTCCCTCTTGGGGGAGAGAATTTGAAGTCTAGAAGGTATCCCTGAGATATGATCTCTAACGCCCAGGGATCCTGGACATCTCTTGCCCAAGCCTGGGCGAAGAGAGAAAGTCTGCCCCCCACTAGATCCGTTCCCGGATCGGGGGCCCTCGATTCATGCTGTCTTAGGGGCAGCAGCAGGTTTCCTGGCCTGCTTGCCCTTGTTCCAGGACTGGTTAGGTCTCCAGCCTTGTCTGTAGTGAGCAACAGCTCCTTCCTGTTTTGGTGCAGAGGAAGTTGATGCTGCTCCTGCTTTGAAATTACGAAAGGAACGAAAATTAGACTGTCTAGCCTTAGGTTTGGCTCTGTCTTGAGGCAGGGCATGGCCTTTACCTCCTGTAATGTCAGCGATAATTTCTTTCAACCCGGGCCCGAATAAGGTCTGCCCTTTGAAAGGTATATTAAGCAATTTAGATTTAGAAGTAACGTCAGCTGACCAGGATTTTAGCCACAGTGCTCTGCGTGCCTGAATGGCGAATCCGGAATTCTTAGCCGTAAGTTTAGTTAAATGTACTACGGCATCTGAAATAAATGAGTTAGCTAACTTAAGGGCTTTAAGCTTGTGTGTAATCTCATCTAATGGAGCTGATTCAAGTGTCTCTTCCAGAGACTCAAACCAAAATGCTGCTGCAGCCGTGACAGGCGCAATGCATGCAAGAGGTTGCAATATAAAACCTTGTTGAACAAACATTTTCTTAAGGTAACCCTCTTTTTATCCATTGGATCTGAAAAGGCACAGCTATCCTCCACCGGGATAGTGGTACGCTTAGCTAAAGTAGAAACTGCTCCCTCCACCTTAGGGACCGTTTGCCATAAGTCCCGTGTGGTGGCGTCTATTGGAAACATCTTTCTAAATATCGGAGGGGGTGAGAACGGCACACCGGCTCTATCCCACTCCTTAGTAACAATTTCAGTAAGTCTCTTAGGTATAGGAAAAACGTCAGTACTCGCCGGTACCGCAAAGCTTAAATTTAAAATTTGAAATATCTGAATCCAGTTTGTTTGGATCAGAACCGTCACCCGCAGAATGAAGCTCTCCGTCCTCATGTTCTGCAAATTGTGACGCAGTGTCTGACATGGCCCTAATATTATCAGCGCACTCTGTTCTCACCCCAGAGTGATCACGCTTACCTCTTAGTTCTGGTAATTTAGCCAAAACTTCAGTCATAACAGTAGCCATATCCTGTAATGTGATTTGTAATGGCCGCCCAGATGTACTCGGCGCTACAATATCACGCACCTCCCGAGCGGGAGATGCAGGTACTGACACGTGAGGCGAGTTAGTCGGCATAACTCTCCCCTCGTTGTTTGGTGAAATATGTTCAATTTGTACAGATTGACTTTTATTTAAAGTAGCATCAATACAGTTAGTACATAAATTTCTATTGGGCTCCACTTTGGCTTTAGCACATATAGCACAGATATCTTCCTCTGAATCAGACATGTTTAACACACTAGCAAATAAACTAGCAACTTGGAAATACTTTTCAAGTAATTTACTATAATATGAAAACGTACTGTGCCTATAAGAAGCACAGAAAAAGTTATGACAGTTGAAAATTAATAAACTGAAAAGTTATAGCATCAAATCTTTGTAAAAAACACAATTTTAGCAAAGGATTGCTCCCATTAGCAAAGGATAACTAACCCTGATAGCAGAAAAAAAAAAAAAAAAAAAAATACAGAAATAAACGTTTGTTTTTTTGTTTATCACAGTCAACTACAATCTCACAGCTCTGCTGTGAGTGATTACCTCCCTCAAAACAAGTTTTGAAGACCCCTGAGTTCTGTAGAGATGAACCGGATCATGCAGGGAAGACAATAAACTTCTGACTGAATTTTTTGATGCGTAGCAAAAGAGCCAAAAAAGGCCCCTCCCCCTCACACATAACAGTGAGAGAGATCAGTAAACTGTCATAAATTAAAGGGACACTCAGGTTAAATTACATTTTCATGATTCAGATACAGCATGTAATTTTAAACAAATTTCCAATTTACTTCCATTAAAAAAAATGTGCACAGTCTTTTATATTTACAATTTTTGAGTCACCAGATCCTACTGAGCATGTGCAAGAATTCACAGACTATACGTATATGCATTTGTGATTGGCTGATTGCTATCACATGGTACAAGGGGAGTGGAAATATACATAACTTTGAAATTTGTTATAAAAAAATCTACTACTCATTTGAAGTTCAAACTAAGTGCTATTGCATTGTCTTGTTATCTTGCATTTGTTGATTATGCAAATCTAATGTGTTGACTGGTCCTTTAAATAAAACGACTGCCAAGTGGAAAAAAATAGTGCCCAAAACATTTTTTCACCCAGTACCTCAGAAAATTAAACGATTTTACATGCCAGCAAAAAACGTTTAACATTAATAAATTGAGTGTTATTAAAAAGCCTGTTGCTAGTCCCTGCAAATTAGGCTAAAGTTTTATGCATACAGTATAATTCCAGTGAAGTGCCATTCCCCAGAATACTGAAGTGTAAAATATACATACATGACAGCCTGATACCAGTTGCTGCTACTGCATTTAAGGCTGAGTTTACATTATATCGGTATGGCAGAATTTTCTCATCAATTCCATTGTCAGAAAATAATAAGCTGCTACATACCTCTTTGCAGATTAATCTGCCCGCTGTCCCCTGATCTGAAGTTTACCTCTCCTCAGATGGCCGAGAAACAGCAATATGATCTTAACTACTCCGGCTAAAATCATAGAAAAACTCAGGTAGATTCTTCTTCAAATTCTACCAGAGAAGGAATAACACACTCCGGTGCTATTATAAAATAACAAACTTTTGATTGAAGGTATGAAACTAAGTATAATCACCACAGTCCTCTCACACATCCTATCTATTCGTTGGGTGTAAGAGAATGACTGGTAATGGCAGTTAGGGGAGGAGCTATATAGCAGCTCTGCTGGGTGAATCCTCTTGCACTTCCTGTTGGGGAGGAGTTAATATCCCATAAGTAATGGATGATCCGTGGACTGGATACACTTAACAAGAGAAACATAATTTATGTAAGAACTTACCTGATAAATTAATTTCTTCATATTGGCAAGAGTCCATGAGCTAGTGACGTATGGGATATACAATCCTACCAGGAGGGGCAAAGTTTCCCAAACCTCAAAATGCCTATAAATACACCCCTCACCACACCCACAATTCAGTTTAACGAATAGCCAAGTAGTGGGGTGATAAAGAAAGGAGTAAAAAGCATCAAAAAAGGAATTTGGAAATAATTGTGCTTTATACAAAAAATCATAACCACCATAAAAAGGGTGGGTCTCATGGACTCTTGCCAATATGAAAGAAATTAATTTATCAGGTAAGCTCTTACATAGATTATGTTTTATTTCATGTAATTGGCAAGAGTCCATGAGCTAGTGACGTATGGAATAGTAATACCCAAGATGTGGAACTCCACAGAAGAGTCACTAGAGAGGGAGGGATCAAATAAAACAGCCATTTTCCGCTGAAACAATTAATCCACAACCCAAAATATAAGTTTATTCTCATAAATAAAAAGAAAAAACTTAAACATAAGCAGAGGAATCAAACTGGAACAGCTGCCTGAAAAACTTTTCTACCAAAAACTGCTTCCGAAGAAGCAAATACATCAAAACGGTAGAATTTAGTAAATGTATGCAAAGAAGACCAAGTTGCTGCTTTGCAAATCTGATCAACTGAAGCTTTATTCTTAAAATACCACGAAGTGGAGACTGATCTAGTAGAATGAGCTGTAATTCTCTGAGGCGGGCCTGACCCGACTCCAAATAAGCCTGATGAATCAAAAGCTTTAGCCAAGATGCCAAGGAAATGGCAGAAGCCTTCTGACCTTTCCTAGAACCATAAAAGATAACAAATAGACTAGAAGTCTTCCTTAAATCTTTAGTAGCTTCAACATAATATTTCAACGCTCTTACAACATCCAAAGAATGTAAGGATCTCTCCAAAGTATTCTTAGGATTAGGACACAAAGAGGGGACAACAATTTATCTATTAATGCTGTTAGAATTCACAACCTTAGGTAGAAATTTAAATGAAGTCCGCAAAACTGCCTTATCTTGATGGAAAATCAAAAAAGGAGATTCACAAGAAAGAGCAGATAATTCGGAAACTCTTCTAGCAGAAGAAATGGCCAAAAGAAACAACACTTTCCAAGAAAGTAGTTTAATGTCCAAAGAATGCATAGGCTCAAACGGAGAAGCCTGTAAGGCCTTCAAAACAATATTTAGACTCCAAGGAGGAGAGAGATTGATTTAATGACAGGCTTGATACGGACCAAAGCCTGTACAAAACAGTGAATATCAGGAAGCTTAACAATCTTTCTGTGAAATAAAACAGAAAGAGCAGAGATTTGTCCCTTCAAAGAACTTGCAGACAAACCTTTATCCAAACCATCCTGAAGAAACTGTAAAATTCTAGGAATTCTAAAAGAATGCCAGGAGAATGTATGAGAAGAACACCATTTCTAGGAAGATAATAAATCTTCCTAGAAACAGATTTACGAGCCTGTAACATAGTATTGATCACTGAGTCAGAGAAACCTCTATGACTAAGTACTAGGCGTTCAATTTCCATACCTTCAAATTTAATGATTTGAGATCCTGATGGAACAACGGACCTTGAGACAGAAGGTCTGGTTTTAAAGGAAGTGGCCAAGGTTGGCAACTGGACATCTGAACAAGATCCGCATACCAAAACCTGTGAGGTCATGCTGGAGCTACCAGCAACACAAACGATTATTCCATGATGATCTTGGAGATTACTCTTGGAAGAAGAACTAGAGGCGGAAAGATATAAGCAGGTTGGTAACACCAAGGAACTGCTAATGCATCCACCGCCTCCACCTGAGGATCCCTGGACCTGGACAGGTACCTGGGAAGTTTCTTGTTTAGATGGGAAGCCATCAGATCTATTTCTGGAAGACCCCACATCTGAACAATCTGAAAAAACACATCTGGATGGAGCGACCACTCCCCCGGATGTAAAGTCTGACAGATGAGATAATCCGCTTCCTAATTGTCTACACCTGGGATATGAACTACAGAAATTAGACAGGAGCTGGATTCCGTCCAAGCAAGTATCCGAGATACTTCTTTCATAGCTTGGGGACTGTGAGTCCCACCCTGATGATTGACATATGCCACAGTTGTGATATTGTCTGTCTGAAAGCAAATGAACGTTTTTCTCTTCAACAGAGGCCAAACCTGAAGAGCCCTGAAAATAGCACGGAGTTCTAAAATATTGATTGATAACCTTGCCTCTTGAGAATTCCAAACCCCTTGTGCTGTCAGAGACCCCCAGACAGCTCTCCAACCTGAAAGACTTGCATCTGTTGTGATCACAGTCCAGGTTGGAAAACAAAAGAGGCCCCTTGAACTATACGATGGTGATCTAACCACCAAGTCAGAGAGAGTCGAACATTGGGATTTAAGGATATTAATTGTGATATATTTGTATAATCCCTGCACCATTGATTCAGCATACAAAGCTGGAGAGGTCTCATATGAAAACGAGCAAAGGGGATTGCGTCCGATGCTGCAGTCATGAGACCTAAATCTTCCATGCAGATAGCTACTGAAGGGTAGGATAGAGACTGAAGGTTCCGACAAGCTGAAACCAATTTTAATCGTCTCTTGTCTGTTAGAGACAGAGTCATCGACACTGAATCTATTTGGAAACCTAAAAAGGTGACCCTTGTCTGAGTAATCAAGGAACTTTTTGGTAAATTGATCCTCCAAACATGTCTTTGAAGAAACAACACTAGTTGATTTGTGTGAGATTCTGCAGAATGTAAAGACTTAGCTAGTACCAAGATATCGTCCAAATAAGGAAACACCGCAATACCCCATTCTCTGATTACAGAGAGTAGGGCACCAAGAACCTTTGAAAAGATTCTTGGAGCTGTCGTTTGGCCAAATGGAAGAGCGACAAATTGGTAATGCTTGTCTAGAAAAGAGAATCTCAGAAACTGATAGTGGTCTGGATGAATCGGAATATGAAGATATGCATCCTGTAAGTCTATTGTGGACATATAATGCCCTTGCTGAACAAAAGGCAGAGTAGTGCTTATAGTCACCATTTTGAATGTTGGAACTCTTACATAACGATTCAAAATTTTCAGATCCAGAACTGGTCAGAATTAATTTTCTTTCTTTGGGACAATAAATAGATTTGAATAAAACCCTAGACCCTGTTCCTGAAACGGAACTGGTATGATTACCCCTGAAAGCTCCAGGTCTGAAACACACTTCAGAAAAGCCTGAGCCTTTACTGGATTTGCTGAGATGCGTGAGAGAAAAAAATCTTCTCACAGGAGGTCTTACTCTGAATCCTATTCGGTACCCTTGAGAGACAATACTCTGAATCCAATGATTTTGGTCAGAATCTGCCCAAAATGTCTTGGAAGAATCTTAATCTGCCCCCTAACCAACTGAGCTGGAATGAGGGCCACACCTTCATGCAGACTTGGGGGCTGGCTTTGGTTTCTTAAATGGTTTGGATTTACTCCAACTTGAAGAAGGCTTCCATTTGGAACCTGATTCTTTGGGGGAAGGATTAGGTTTCTGTTCCTTATTTTGTCGAAAGGAATGAAAACGGTTAGAAGCTTTAGATTTACCCTTAGGTCTTTTTTTCCTGAGGCAAAAAAAAACTCCCTTCCCCCCAGTGACAGAAATAATCGAATCCAACTGAGAACCAAATAAATTATTACCTTGGAAAGAAAGAGATAGTAATCTAGACTTAGATGCCATGTCAGCATTCCAATATTTGAGCCACAAAGCTCTTCTAGCTAAAATAGCTAAAGACATAGATTTAACATCAATTTTGATGATATAAAAAATGGCATCACAGATAAAATGATTAGCATGTTGAAGCAAGCAAACAATGCTAGACAAATCAGGATCCATTTCCTGTTGTGCTAAACTTTCCAACCCAAAAGTTGATGCAGCTGCAACATCAGCCATAGAAATGTCAGGCCTGAGAAGATAGCCAGAATATAAATAAGCTTTCCTTAGATAAGATTCAAGTTTCCTATCTAAAGGGTCCTTAAAGGAAATACTATCTTCCATAGCAATAGTAGTACGTTTAGCAAGAGTAGAAATAGCCCCATCAACTTTGGGGATCTTTTCCCAAACCTCCAATCTAACTGCTGGCAAAGGATACAATTTTTAAAACCTTGAAGAAGGGATAAAAGAAGTACCAGGCCTATCCCATTCCTTAGAAATCATATCAGAAATAGCAACGGGAACTGGAAAAACCTCTGGAGTAACTACAGGAGGTTTATAAACAGAATTTAAATGTTTACTAGTTTTAATATCAAGAGGACTAGTTTCCTCAATATCCAATGTAATCAACACCTCTTTTAACAAGGAACGAATATACTCCATTTAAAATAAATAAGTAGATTTGTCAGAGTCAATATCTGAGGAAGCATCTTCTGAATCAGATAGATCCTCATCAGAGGAGGATAATTCAGTATGTTGTCGGTCATTTGAAATTTAATCAACTTTATGAGAAGTTTTAAAAGAAGTTTTACGTTTATTAGAAGGCAGGATAGCAGACAAAGCAATTGCATTGCTGCATGAGGAGCGCAGTTTAACTCCCTTCTGATGTGTAACACTTTTATGTAAGTCTTGGTCAGTTTGGGCTGTGTGTAAGCTGGAATGTACCTTGCCTTTCGTTGCTGTTTTTAAAGCTTGGATAATAAAATTGGAACTTTTTATTCTACAACCTGCATTGGAACTATATTTTGTATATTGGATTGTCTATTTGTTTAGCGTATAGGACGGATATGCTGCTGTTCCTCCATCGGTTGTTATGACTTACACGTCATCCCCACTCTCCTGTGTGCCGAATACCGGAAGTACTACTCATATGCGGTGAGGGCAAGAAAGAGCGCACTGCTTGTGTGTTTGTTTGTGTTATATTAATATACTTTTAACCTCTGTGATTATCTTGTATCTAAGCCTCTGCAAACTGCCCCTTTGTTCAGTTTTTTTGACAGACTTGCAGTCTAGCCAATCAGTGATAGCTCCCAGATAACTTCTCGTGCACCAGCACAGTGTTATCTATACGAAATATGTGAACTAACACCCTCTAGTGGTGAAAAACTGTTAAAATGCAATCTGAAAGAGGTGGTCTTCAGGGTCTAAGAAATTAGCATATGAACCTCCTATGTTAAGCTTTCAACTAAGAATATCAAGAGAACAAAGCAAAATTGGTGATAAAAGTAAATTGGAAAGTTGTTTAAAATTACATATTTTGGCCTAGACTGTCCCTTTAAACTTATAATTAAATCTACCCTATTATACTAAAATTACATTAAATTACTTTAACCCCTTAGTGACCGAGGACGTGCAGGGTACGTCTGAAAAAAAAAGGCAGTTAACGCCTGACGACGTACCCTGCATGTCCTCGGCTAAAGTGAGTGCTGGAAGCGATCAAGATCGCTTCCAGACACTATTACAGTACCGCAGAGATGCCTCGATGTCTGGGCATCCCTGCAGTGCTGTTCCGGAGTGCCGGGACCGGATTGATCACTCCCCCTTGAGTGATCACTTCCGGTTTTGCTCCACGTGGAGCCCGGCAGTGCAGCAGAGCATCGGAAGCGATCGGACACGCTTCCGATGCTCTGCTAGTGTGCTAAGTGCCTCGGTGGGTCGAGGCACTTAGTTAGTGTATAAATAAAAAAAAAAATTTTGAAAAAAAAAAACGCTAATAAAATAAAAAAGCCCCCACATATAGCCCCCCCCTCCCCCATGAGGCTTCCAAAATGGCGATGCCCAGTGCATCATGGGGCCTCTGGGGGTGTCCCTAGCCTGCCTCACCATAGGGGCAAGCTAGGGTCACCCAATCTGAGCCTTCCCACAAAAAAAAAAAAATAATAATAAAATCTCCCATTTGTCTGATCAGGTCAATATTTGTAAATATTGACTCTGATCAGTGTGGATCTCCCTCCCTCTCCTCACTTGCTATTTTGTTGGAGAGAGAGAGAGAGACCTGTATTTTAGCAGAGAGAGATTTATTTCTTTTATTTGTTAAAAAATTTAAAATCCAAAGGCTCTTTTCAGAGCCATTAACCCCTAGCTTGCCAGTGATCACTATAAATCACTGGCTGTAGCACAGCTGCACTTTTTTTTGCTGTCTGTGCATTTTTTTAGGGGTTAATTTTTGTTGTTGTATTTTTTTTAAAAAACCCAAAGGCTCCTTTCAGAGCCATTTAGCTAATTTAATTTAATTTAAAGACTATTTAACCCCTAGCTTGCCAGTGATCGCTATACATCACTGGCATTAGCATAGCTGTACTTTTTTGCTGTCTGTGCATTTTTTAGGGGTTAATTTTTGTTGTTGTAATTTTTTAAAAACCCAAACGCTCCTTTCAGAGCCATTTAGCTAATTTAATTTAAATAGTATTTAACCCCTAGCTTGCCAGTGATCGCTATAAATCACTGGCATTAGCATAGCTGTACTTTTTTGCTGTCTGTGCATTTTTTTAGGGGTTAATTTTTGTTGTTGTAATTTTTTAAAAACCCAAAGGCTCCTTTCAGAGCCATTTAGCTAATTTAATTTAAAGAGTATTTAACCCCTAGCTTGCCAGTGATCGCTATAAATCACTGGCATTAGCATAGCTGTACTTTTTTGCTGTCTGTGCATTTTTTAGGGGTTAATTTTTGTTGTTGTAATTTTTTAAAAACCCAAAGGCTCCTTTCAGAGCCATTTAGCTAATTTAATTTAAAGAGTATTTAACCCCTAGCTTGCCAGTGATCGCTATAAATCACTGGCATTAGCATAGCTGTACTTTTTTGCTGTCTGTGCATTTTTTAGGGGTTAATTTTTGTTGTTGTAATTTTTTAAAAACCCAAACGCTCCTTTCAGAGCCATTTAGTTAATTTAATTTAATTTAAAGAGTATTTAACCCCTAGCTTGCCAGTGATCGCTATAAATCACTGGCATTAGCATAGCTGTACTTTTTTTTAAAAAACCCAAAGGCCATTTAGTTAATTAATTAATTTTGGTTTTCTGTGACAGATACAATAATGTCAAAGAAAACATATAGTGCTGAGGAGGCATATGCCATCCTTGCGTCAGAGTCAGATGCCTCTATGTCTGACTCAGACCCCAATTTTGACCCTGCCATATGCTCAGATACATCATTAGATGCAGTCTCAACTGATAGTGATGTATCTGTGGCTGCTAGCCCCCCTGCCAGCCCCCCTGCTAGCCCCCCTGCCAGCCCCCCTGCTAGAAGGAGGCGTGTTGCTGCCATTGCCGCTGAAGAGTGGGTAACGCCTCATCTCCAGAGGCCAGATATCCCACCCTTCACAGCAAATGCTGGCATAAATATAGATGTGGCAGGTTTTAGCCCCCAACAGTTTCTGGAGGTGTTTCTGGGTGATGATGTATTGGGGAACATTGTCGCCCAAACTAATTTATATGCCCATCAGTACCGTGCTGCAAAGCCTGAAACATATTTGGCAAAGCAGCAATGGGCCCCCATCGATGTGCCAGAATTTAAAAAATTCTGGGCATTGACTATGCTGATGGGCATCATAAAGAAACCCTCCGTTCGCTCCTACTGGAGCAGTAGCCCCATCTGCTCTACCCCCATTTTCTCCCAGAGTATGTCGAGGCAGAGGTATGAAATGATTCTTCATTTCATGCACTTCAGCGACAACAGCCTGTGCCCCCCTAGGGAGCATCCCCAATTTGACAGGCTGTATAAAATCCGCCCCCTGATTACCCACTTTTCTGCCAGGTTTGCAGAGGCTTATACACCTGGAAGGAATATATGCGTTGATGAATCCCTGATGAAGTATAAGGGAAGGCTGGGATTCAAGCAGTATATTCCTTCCAAGCGCTCCAGGTATGGGGTAAAGGTGTATAAGCTCTGTGAGAGCGAGACTGGGTACACTCAGGCCTTCCGGGTGTATGAGGGAAAGGATAGCCACCTTGACCCTCCAGGTTGCCCAGAACATATGGGAACCACTGGCAAGATTGTCTGGGACCTGATATTACCCCTAATGAACAAAGGGTATCACTTGTACTTAGACAATTTTTATACAAGTGTCCTTTTGTTCAAGCTACTGTATTGCTTTGATACAGTAGCTTGCGGTACTATTAAAAAGAACCGCACAGGTTTCCCAGGACAACTTGTACGCACCCGGCTACAAAGGGGGGAGACCTCAGCTCTGCGCCAAGAGGAGCTGTTGGCACTTAAGTACAGAGACAAGAAGGATGTATACCTTCTTACCACCATCCACACAGAGAGGACGGTGGCGGTCTCTGTACGTGGCAGAGCTGAGATCATAAGGAAGCCAGTGTGCATCAAGTCTTATAACCGGCATATGGGTGGGGTTGATCTGGCAGATCAGCTGCTGCAGCCCTACCTAATTATGCGGAAGACAAGGGCCTGGTACAAAAAGGTTGCAATTTACCTAATGCAGATTGCAACCCACAACGCTTTTTTGTTGTTCAAAAAAGCAAACCCCGGAATGAAACAGACTTTTTTACAATTTCAGCTCCAGATCATTTCAGGGATTTTGTACCATGATGCACCTGCTCCCCGGGCGGTGATGGGAGAGAGCAGACTTGGGGCTACTCATTTTATTTTTAAAATCCCCCCTACTGCCGCAAAAAATGGGGCTGTTCTTTTTTTTTTTTTTACAAAAACCCCTGTCAAACCTATGCATGGGGGACATAGGTGTTCTCAAGGTGCCTTGCAGAAAACAACCTGTAGTATTTTTTTTGCACTAACTTACAACAGTCTCTCCTAAATCATAGTCAAAAAGCAATGTGTGTGTAAAAATGAAAATTGAAAAATTGCCACCATACACTTTCTCCAATTTTTTTGGCTAAAACGGTTGCTTCAAAGGCATCAAAGCACACCATATACAATACCTTGGGGTGTCAACATTTCAAAAATATGCACATTCATGGCAATAAATAAAAGTGGGGTTTACAATAGGCCCCAAACTAAAGATAGGCCTATCAGAAGAAATACTCTCACTTAATAACTAAAATCACAAGTCATAAAATTGTAACATAACCTTCCCAAAATCCTGGCAAACCTATGCATGGGGGGCATAGGTGTACTCAGGGTGCCTTGCAGAAAACAACCTGAAGTATTTTTTTGCACTAACTTACAACAGTCTCTCCTAAATCATAGTCAAAAAGCAATGTGTGTGTAAAAATGAAAATTGAAAAAATGCCACCATACACTTTCTCCAATTTTTTTGGCTAAAACAGTTACTTCAAATGCATCAAAGCACACCATATACAATACCTTGGGGTGTCAACATTTCAAAAATATGCACATTCATGGAAACAAATAAATTGGGGTATGTTAAAATACCCCCAAAAAGACAATAGGCAAAGAAAATATGTTAAATGTGAAAAAAAAAATCACAAACGCATGTTGGACATTTGGCATTACACCCCCCGAACAAGCCAAGAAACTTAGGTGGTATCACTGTACTCAGGAGATGTTGGTGAACACATATTGGGGTCTTCTTTGGCAGTAACACATAACAGGAGCTGAGAATTCATGTCTAAAGTACAATGTGTGTGAAAAATAACACACAAAAAATGACTGCCCAATAGTTTGACAAAGACTGGTGGTTGAATTAGTGCATGGAAAGTGTTAAAATACCAGCATTTGAAATACCCTAGGGTGTCTACTTTTCAAAAATATATGGTTTGATGGGGGTAAATTACATTGGCCGGCTTCAGAAATGTCCTACATAGGACATGGGTGCATGGGATGTGAAAATTCCAAGTTGAAAAACTGGAATGCGCCCCCTAAAATTAAGGCCTTTTAGCCCCCAGAGAACCCAACACACCTATACATGGGTGGTATCACTGTACTCAGGAGATGTTGTTGAATACATATTGAGTTTTTTTTGGCAGTAACACATAACAGGGACTGAGAATATATGCCTAAAGTACAATGTGTGTGAAAAATAATGCAAAAAAATGACTGCCTAAAAGTTTGACAAAGACTAGTGGTTGAATTAGTGCATGAAAAGTGTTAAAATACCAGCATTTGAAATACCCTAGGGTGTCTACTTTTCAAAAATATATGGTTTGATGGGGGTAATTTACATTGCCCGGCTTCAGAAATGTCCCAAATAGGACATGGGTGCATGATGACAGATATGAAAATTCCAAGTTGAAAAACTGGAATGCGCCCCCTAAAAATAAGGCCTTTTAGCCCCCAGAGAACCCAACACACCTATACATGGGTGGTATCACTGTACTCAGGAGATGTTGTTGAATACATATTGAGGTTTTTTTTGGCAGTAACACATAACAGGGACTGAGAATATATGCCTAAAGTACAATGTGTGTGAAAAATAATGCAAAAAAATGACTACCTAAAAGTTTGACAAAGACTAGTGGTTGAATTAGTGCATGGAAAGTGTTAAAATACCAGCATTTGAAATACCCTAGGGTGTCTACTTTTCAAAAATATATGGTTTGATGGGGGTAATTTACATTGCCCGGCCTCAGAAATGTCCCAAATAGGACATGGGTGCATGATGACAGATATGAAAATTCCAAGTTGAAAAACTGGAATGCGCCCCCTAAAATTAAGGCCTTTTAGCCCCCAGAGAACCCAACACACCTATACATGGGTGGTATCACTGTGCTCAGGAGATGTTGTTGAATACATATTGAGGTGTTTTCTGGCAGTAACACATAACAGGAACTGAGAATATATGCCTAAAGTACAATGTGTGTGAAAAATAACACAAAAAAAATGACTACCCAAAAGTTTGACAGAGACTAGTGGTTGAATTAGTGCATGTAAAGTGTTAAAATACCAGCATTTGAAATACCCTAGGGTGTCTACTTTTCAAAAATATATAGTTTGATGGGGGTAATTTACATTGGCCAGCTTCAGAAATGTCCCAAATAGGACATGGGTGCATGATGACCGATGTGAAAATTCCAAGTTGAAAAACTGGAATGCGCCCCCTAAAATTAAGGCCTTTTAGCCCCCAGAGAACCCGACACACCTATACATGGGTGGTATCACTGTACTCAGAAGTTGTTGTTGAACACATATTGAGGTGTTTTTGGTCAGTAACATATAACAGGAACTGAGAATCAATGCCTAAAGTACAATGCGTGTGAAAAATAACAAACCAAAATGACTACCCAAAAGTTTGACAAAGACTGGTGGTTGAATTAGTGCATGCAAAGTGTTAAAATACCAGCATTTGAAATACCCTAGGGTGTCTACTTTTTAAAAATATATGGTTTGATGGGGGTAATTTGCATTGTCCGGCTTCAGAAATGTCCCAAATAGGACATGGGTGCATGATGACAGATGTGAAAATTCCAAGTTAAAAAACTGGAATGCGCCCCCTAAAAATAAGGCCTTTTAGCCCCCAGAGAACCCAACAGACCTATACATGGGTGGTATCACTGTACTCAGGAGATGCTGCTGAAGACATATTGGGGTGTTATTTGGCAGTAACCCTTAACGTTCTCAGTAAATGTATTCTTGAATTGCTATTTTGTCAAAAAATCACCACTTTTTTTTTTTTTCAAACTTTGGCATAGATTGGTGGTAAAATAGTTGCATGGAAAGAGTCAAAATACCCCATGTTTAATACCTTAGGTTGTGTTCTTTTAAAAAATATATATATGTGAAGGGTTAATCAGGGATTCCTGACAGATATCAGTGTTCCAATGTAACTATCGCTAATTTTTAAAAAAAAAAAAATTGGAAATAGCAAAGTGCTACTTGTACTTATTGCCCTATAACTTGCAAAAAAAGCAAAGAAAATGTAAACATTGAGTATTTCTAAACTCAGGACAAAATTTAGAAACTATTTAGCATGGGAGTTTTTTGGTAGTTGTTGAAGTGTAGGAGATTTTGAGGGTCAAAGTTAGAAAAAGTGTGTTTTTTTCAATTTTTTCCTCATATTTTATAAAAAATTTTTATAGTAAATTATAAGATATGATGAAAATAATGGTATCTTTAGAAAGTCCATTTAATGGCGAGAAAAACGGTATATAATATGTGTGGGTACAGTAAATGAATAAGAGGAAAATTACAGCTAAACACAAACACCGCAGAAATGTAAAAATAGCCTTGGTCCCAAACGGACAGAAAATGGAAAAGTGCTGCGGTCATTAAGGGGTTAAACTATATTAAACTATTCATTAACCTTCCCTAACTATTATACTAAAATTACATTAAACTAACAATTAAAATAACTATATTACATATTTAAACACCTAATCCTACTCAAATTATTTAAATCTACTATTAAAAATTACTAAATTACAAAAAGCTAACAACTAAGTTACACAAAATAAAAAACACTAAATTACACAATATAAAAAATATCAAAAATCAAATATTTAAACTAATTATACCTAATCTAAGAGCCCTATGAAAATAAAAAAGCTCCCCCAAAATAAAAAAAAACCTTACCTACAATAAACTACCAATGGCCCTTAAAAGGGCCTTTTGCGGGGCATTGCCCCAAAGAAATGAGCTCTTTTACCTGTAAATAAAAATACAAATACCCCCCAACAGTAAAACCCA
This sequence comes from Bombina bombina, assembly GCF_027579735.1. Lineage (NCBI taxonomy): Eukaryota > Metazoa > Chordata > Amphibia > Anura > Bombinatoridae > Bombina > Bombina bombina. The sequence continues at coordinate 1,064,451,271 of NC_069504.1, read as the reverse complement.
CCACCCACCCAACCAACCCCCCAAATAAAATCCTATCTAAAAAACCTAAGCTTCCCATTGCCCTGAAAAGGGCATTTAGCTCTTTTTCAGCCCAAAACCCTAATCTAAAATTAAAACCCACCCAATAAACCTTTAAAAAAACCTAACACTAACCACTGAAGATCCACTTACAGTTTTTGAAGATCCGACATCCATCCTCAACGAAGAGGCAGAGGTCCTCAGCGAAGCCGGCAGAAGTCTTCTTCCAAGCGGGCCGAAGTCCAATCAGCCAATAGAATGTGAGCTCAATCCTATTGACTGATTGGATCAGACAATAGGATGAAAGCTCAATCCTATTGGCTGATTGCAACAGCCAATAGGATTTTTTCCACCTTAATTCCTATTGGCTGAATTCTATCAGCCAATCGGAATGTAAGGGACGCCATCTTGGAAGATGTCATTTAAAGGGAAACTTCATTGTTCAGAAGACGTCGGAAGAAGAGGATGCTACGCGCCGGATGTCTTGAAGATGGAGCAGCTCTGCGCCAGATGGATGAAGATAGAAGATGCCGCCTGGATGAAGACTTCTGTCGGCTTGAATGAAGACTTCTGCCGGCTTCACTGAGGACTTCTGCCGCTTCATTGAGGATGGACGTTGGGTCTTCAAAAACTGTAAGTGGATCTTCGGGGGTTAGTGTTAGGTTTTTTTAAGGGTTTATTGGGTGGGTTTTAATTTTAGATTACTGGTTTGGGCTGAAAAGAGCTAAATGCCCTTTTAAGGACAATGCCCATTCAAATGCCCTTTACAGGGCAATGGGGAGCTTAGGTTTTTTAGATTTATTTTGTTGCGGGGATGTCCGGGAGCGGCGGGATAGGGGTTAATATATTTATTTCTTTGCGGTGGTGTCCGGGAGCGGGTTGATAGGGGTTAATATATTTATTTAGTTGCGGTGGGGTCCGGGAGCGGTGGGATAGGGGTTAATATATTTATTTAGTTGCGGTGGGGTCCGGGAGTGGCGGGATAAGGTTTAATAACATTAAGTATGTGGCACTGGCGATGTCGAGGCGGCAGATTAGGGGTGTTTAGACTCAGGGCTTATGTTAGGATGTTAGGTGTAAACGTATTTTTTATTCTACCATAGAAATCAATGGGATATCTGGCAGTGTCGAACATAAGCTTTTTCTGCTTTCCATTGATTCCTATGGCATCCGCTGCCTCCACGGTGGTGAATTGAAAACCAGGCACGCTGGGCCAGAATAGTGGCGAGCGTACCTGTTTGATAACTTGCAAAAGGTGTCAGATAGTGCCGAATTTGTATTCAGAACATCTGTAATGACATAAGCATCGATCTGTGTCGGATTGAGATCGGTGGATCGTATGTTACGTCACAAATTTCAACTTTTGCTGGTCTGTAGGCTTTGATAAATAGGGCGAATCAGGCTCGTCACAATTATGCTGCGGAATTCCAGCGTATTTGCGGTTGACGGCTTGATAAATAGGCCTCTAAAAGTATAACATGAGAATGAATCAAATTTGATAATAGAATTTAATTCTAAACTTTTTTGGAATTCTCTATCTGAATAATTAAAGAAAACATTTGTGATTCATATCCCTTTAAGTCTATAAGAAATGCATAACAAAAGACATCAGATATCTTAAAAAAAAAAGTATTTCTCCCATATTTCTACGTATTAAATGGAAATTAAAGTTTTTTAGGGAAATAATGTTTTAAAAGTGATTTAAAGGCAAATTATATATGACAAAGTGTCAGACTAGGAAGGGCTCAAAGTTGTATGTGTATGTGTTTGTGTATATATGTGTATGTATGTGTGTTTGCATATGTATATGTATGTATGTGTATGTATATATGTGTATGTATGTGTGTTTGCATATGTATATGTATGTATGTGTGTGTGTGTGTGTGTGTGTGTATATATGTGTATGTATGTGTGTTTGCATATGTATATGTATGTATGTGTATGTGTGTGTGTATATGTGTATGTGTGTGTGTATATATGTGTATGTATGTGTGTTTGCATATGTATATGTATGTATGTGTATGTGTGTGTGTATATATGTGTATGTATGTGTGTTTGCATATGTACATGTATGTATGTGTATCTGTGTGTGTATATGTGTATGTATGTGTGTTTGCATATGTACTGTATATGTATGTGTGTTTGCATATGTATATGTATGTATGTGTAATGTTTTTTTTAAATATAATACAAAATCAAAGTTTGGCAACTTTGGATAATTTTATTATACATGGGGCAAGAATAAAGGTATCCCAAGTATGACTAAACATTCAAATACTTTTTTTTCTTCCCAACTTGTACAACAGGACTCTCATAACATTCCTAAAATTTAAAATGTTAAAATATAACCTTATTAACATTCATTTAAAAGGCCTTCAAGCTTTAGCACACACCTTTGGCTTAGCTCTCGAGCGATAGCTGGCATTCGTTTTTCAGCTCGCCCCCATAAAAGTTTATTTTGTGAGGTATTTAGCTTACCGTGCTAGCCAACATCCAAATATAGGTGCGCCCTAGGTTTTTGCTTGAATAACATATTACTAACATATTACTTTGAACTTATAATGTGAACACAAAAATAATAGTGCTATTAATTTAACTTGGAGTTAGCTTACAATAGCACTAATATTTTTGCACTACACTTGTAATCTAATGGTCTTAAAGGACCAATCAACACAGTAGATTTGCATAATCAAGAAATGCAAGATAACAAGACAATGCAATAGCACTTAGTCTTAACTTCAAATGAGTAGTAGATTTTTTTTCTGAGAATTTTAAAAGTTATGTCTTTTTCCACTCCCCCTGTACCATGTGACAGCCATCAGCCAATCACAAATGCATACACGTACCATGTGACAGCCATCAGCCATTCACAAATGCATACACACTTATTCTTGCACATGCTCAGTGGGAGCTGGTGACTCAAAAAGTTTAAATATAAAAAGACTGTGCACATTTTGTTAATGGAAGTAAATTGGAAAGTTGTTTAAAATGGCATGCTCTATCTGAATAATTAAAGTTTATTTTTGATTGAGTGTCCCTTTAAAGGGACATAAAGTAAAAAATACATTTGACTCATATAGAGCATGATATTTTAAACAACATTCCAGCTTCTTTCTTTTATCATATGTACTTCAATCTGTGCAATGAGTATAAATAGCAAGCACCATATCAACCATAACCCCTTGGCATACAGAAGGCAGGAAGATAGCTTTTTATTTGAGAGTAATGTGGTCTCCTATTGCAATTTGTTGACCATTATTAATGGATTTACCCTTTATTGCGGAACTTGCTTTTTTCTTGGGGAGTGAGCTTCTGCTGTCCCTCAGCACACTGACATTTCTGAAGATTCCTAGGAATTTGGGCATCCATTCTTCACTCACTCCCCAATTCTTTAGTTTTTCTTCATTATGTTCTTCACAACAGTCATGTGACCTCTTGCATTTTTGCTGATACTTGCAGTCCCCATCCAGGAAATACTGACAAAGATGTAGTTTCTTGCAATTCGACCCATGCTTGCAGAACCCAAAGATGCCATTTCCTTTGTTATAATGTACACAGACCTTAAAATGAAAGGAAATCACAAGCTTAAGGTGAAGGTCAACTTCACGCAACTGCCCCACGGCATTGGATAATCTTTGCAAAATTAAAGTGTGTTTAATTCATCAAATTTTTTATATTTCATTATTTTTTAAAATCTTTACCTTTTGAGCACTCCAACGATAAGCGCATCTCTCCAGCCAGGCAGTTTGTCAAATTGATTGACAGATGAAGATTCTTTAAAGAATGAATCCTTGTTTCTTCTTCTTTCGTTCTTTTAAGAATTGTCATCTGTCAATCAATTTGAAAAAATGCCGGGTGGGAACGATGCGCTTAACGTCGGCGTGCACAAAAGGTAAACATTTTTAAAAATAATGAAATCTAAAAAATTTGATTAATTAAACCCACCCTCATTTTGCAAAGATTATCCAATGCCGTGCGGCAGTTGCGTGAAGTTGACCTTCACTTTAAAGAGACATGTCAAGTCAAAATGATAATCATAATGTATAATCATAAAGAGCTGAATCACTTTAGGGCAATGCTCTTTTAAGGGCTATTTGTAGTTAATTTTTAGAATAGGGTTTTTATTGTATCTTGTAGTGGCTTTTTTATTTTGGGGTATTAGAATAGGAGTAAATATTTTTTTATTATTGGTAATTTATTTTTTAGTTGGTGTCACATAAGATTTTTTTATAAATCGTGCACGATTTATAAATAATTATAATCATGATATTCCACCTTAAAGGGACATTGTACACTAGATTTTTCTTTGCATAAATGTTTTGTAGATGATCAATTTATACAGTCCATCTGGGTGTTTTTCTGTAACAATGTATAGTTTTGCTTATTTTTAATAACATTGTGCTGGTTTTCAGACTTTCATTTCGGACGATTCGTTTAAATGAACCAGTTCATGAACCAATTAATCAGTTTACTTGTTGGGCAAGTAATGCATGAGGGACAAGCCGCATATTCTCCTATTACAGGTGCTCCACCGATCCGATTTCTGACTCCTGAGTCACTGTCTGACTCGTCCTGACACACAATGCAGCGTTACATTTATTTCTTACCCATATTATATGGATAACCAGTCTTTTGTTGTATATGTTACAGTTAAAGTGCAAAATTAGTTAATGCGCACATTACCTAGCTAATCTGCAGATTAACTGATTTGCTCAGTTAAAGTGCAGAATCTGCACTTTACCTAGGTAATGTGCACATTAACTGCTTCTGTGTAGTTAAAGTTGGAAAAGTTTGTTTCTCTCATATAAACTGTTTATTGAAAAAGAAGCCGAAGAATGTTCCAATTTCGGCCGAGGGCAGATAAGCTCCAGAGTGCTCTGTTCTAATCAGAGCCTCGGGCGCTGCAACTGCCTCTGGGAACCTTACCATGGGTCTCAGCCTGCACGTCTTGAAATTCTCTGTCTGGGAAATTATCTATCTATCTATCTATCGAATCTATAATAAATAGATAGATTCATTAGATAATTTCCAAGACAGAAAATTTCAAGACGTGCGGGCTGTGACCCATGGTAAAGTTCCCAGAGGCAGATGAACAGAGCACTCTGGAGAATATCTGCCCTCGGCCGAAATTGGAACATTCTTCGGCTTCTTTTCCAATAAACAGTTTACATGAGAGAAACAAACTTTTCTAAAAAGCTAAAGTGCTTGAAAGTGTATTATTTGTTTTTCAACTGTATTATCATAGATAAATTACAGCTAGAATGGCAGATATTTCACATTCTCAGTACGATGTTATTACATTTATTTGTGCTCATTGCATAATTCCACAATGGGTTGCAGGTTTACTGTTAACACCAATCATGTCTTAGCAATAAGTTTTAATAGTAAGCAATTAACTGCGTGAAGGGAAGTCGATTCTGTAACAATTCAGAATGGGAAATATACAATGCTTAGAAGTGTAGAGGCTAAGATGCTAATAAATGCAAAATCAGAATGAGAGCAGTTATACCCTTGGGAAAACTACTATAAACTTGTTAAGAAGTTGAAGTGTGTCTGGGCAATGAATGATGCATAAAGTGCGCCGCACTGCCCTTTAAGATTTTGTTTTTACCTCCTTTTTCAGAAGAAAGTGCCCCAAGCTCTCTAAAAAAATGTGGTATGAACTGATTATCATAGGAAAAACCATGGGACTCCCTTTAGTTTATATATATGTTACCGCTAAAGTGCATTTTTTGCACTTTAACTAGTGCCTAGTAGGTGATGTGCAGATTACCTAGGTAATTTGCAGATTACCTAGGTAATGTGAAAAATGAAACAATTTTTCTGCACTTTAACTGATCACCCTAGTTAATCTGCAGATTAGCTAGGTAATGTGCACATTAACTGATTTCTGCACTTTAACTGTAACATATATGCAAATATTAGACAAATACATACAACATGGTGCATAAAACAGAGTATTGTATTTGCCTAATAATTGCATATCCGGCAAAAGACTGGTAATCCATGATTATACATAGGGAAGTGGTACCTGCTTTATTTACCTAATAGGTATTATAATAAATTTACATTAACACAATAACTATCATCCCAGAGCTCCACATCAATATTTGGGGTTAATTTAGGGACAGTTAGGGTTAAAAGGGGTCCTTAGGGTTAAATTATGGTGAGGAGTATTTATGGTAAGGAACAGTAAGGGTTTATTTAGGGGCAGTTAGGGTTAACAGGGGTCCTTATGGTTAAGGTATGGTGAGGAGTATTTATAGTAAGGGACAGTAAGGGTTAATTTAAGGTGCAGTTAGGGGTAAAGGCAGGGGTCTATTGAGAACTGCTGTGACCTGATATTTGAATCAGTGTACTGTTAACTGAATGATTCATTGCAAAGGAGTTAGTTAAATGGGACACTCAAATAACCTTTTATGATTCAGATAGAGCATGCAGTTTTAAGACACTTTCCAATTCCAGTGATCATCATTTGATGCCTCTTCCTACAGGGAACATATTGGGCTAGATTACAACTGGAGTGCTAATTTATCTTGCGCCCATAAACGGATAAATTCTCCCATTTGCAGGCACACAATAAATAACCAGCCATTACAAGTGACTAGTTATTGCTATAGCAAGCTCAAAGTAGCAATTAGTGCTCAGAAAATAAGCCAGGGATCAGATCTCTGGATCATCTTCCAAAAGTGCCGCAATTAGCCCCAAATTTGCCTTGTAGTTTTTTTATTAAAAAAAAATTAGCATTTTTTTAAATAAAAAACAACTGCACAAAGCAGTTATTAGGGGTTAAAAGTGGCGGGTGTGGGTTGTTAGAAAAAACGGCACTGTGTGTGTCTTTACATTGCGGTCTATGGGAAACTGTGTGTTCTATGTAAATATATTATGTATATGCTTATATACATATATATTTATGTGTTAATATGTGTATATACACATATTAACACCAATATATATGTATATAATCATATAAATAAATATATAAAACCAGAGGTGGCTCTTGAGTAAGTGAGGCCTTAGGCAAGGCTTAGATATGAGGCCCCTCAACACAAAACAAAATGCAAAAATTAACTAAATAAATCTGAATATAAATTGCTCTGGATTTTGCTGAAAGAGTAAAGCAAAAAGGTAGAAAGAGAGAAAATTAAAAGTGAATAGAGAGGGTAAAGAAAGGAGGAAGCAAGAGATGAGGTAGATTGGAGATTGGAGAAATAAGGAGAATGAAGAGAGAGAAAAAAGAATAGTAAAAGATATAGAGAGAAAATAGACAAAAGTTAATCGAGGAGAGAGCGAAAAAAGAGAGTAACGAGAAAGAGAGAAGAAGAGAGAAAGGAAATAGGAAAGTGAGAAAGGCTTAGTGGAGAGAAAGTGAAGAGGTAAATACAAAAGAGAGAAGAGACAGAAAATAGAGAGGAGCTAGAGAGAAATAAAGGAGGAGAAAATGAAGATAGTGTACAAAGACCGAAAGAGGAGAGGACAGTGGAGAGATACAGAGACAAGAGAAAGAAGAGAGAAGAAAAGAGTGGGGAGAGACGGGAGAGAGTGAAAAGGGAAGAGAGAAGGAGAGAAGGAGAGAAGAAGAGTAAGTATAGTGGAAGAAGATTAAATAGAGAGAAGGAGAGAGGGAGAAAAGAAAAAAGAAGGGAGAAAGAGAGGCAAGAGAGAGAAGGAAGATTAAAGAGAGGGAAGGTGAGAGAGAGTGGAGAAAAACAGAAAAGAGAGGGGAGAGAGTGTTTATAGAATAGAGATGAGCAGCATAAATAGAAAAGAGAGATAATGAAAAGAGACATTGAAGGGAAGGAAGAAGGGCGTGGTGAAAGAATAAAGAGAGAGACAGAGGGGCATATTTAACAAAGTGCGAGCAGACATGATACGATGTAGCGTATCATGTCCGCTACACATCGATAAATGCCGACAACATACGCTGTCAGCATTTATCTTTGCACAAGTAGTTCACCAGAACTGCTTGTGCAATACCAGCCCCTGCAGATTCACAGCCAATTGGCCGCTAGCAGGGGATGTCAATCAACCCGATCATATTCGATTGGGTTGATTTCTGTCCGCCGCTGCTTCATAACTTTTGTTTCCGGCGAGCCTGAAGGCTCGCTGGAAACAAGGGGCATCAAGCTCCATTCGGAGCTTAATAATTCGGCCCCAGAGAGATAGTGAATAAAAAGAGTGAGAAGGGGGAAAGAGAAAGGGAGAAAAAAAGGAAAAGTGGCAGACAAAGAGGAAGAAGTGATAGAGCGAGGAGAGAAAAGGGGATAGTGGAGAAAGGGGATGTAGCTACTAAAGGAAGGTCATAGCAGACCTGGCAGATGTTTTTTTATTTAATTTTTTAAATCATTATCAGCATTATAGACAGGGTTTTCCTCTGGCACTCCCACAGACTAACTGTCCCATGCTCCCTGCTTCTATTCTAGCAGTAGTTGGCTAATTCCCACATCCTCAGATTCTTCAATTGATCAGGCTAATCTCTACTCTCCTCCTTTCAATCACACCTGCATATGTCTACTGTGTGTGATTGACATCATGGTGCACCATACCTTCTCTGCATGGTACTCATGTTTTGAGACACTAAGGAGAACACAGGGGTGGCATTTAGACATGTAGGATAGGAGCATATTACCTCTCAGTAACACCTCTCCTTTTGCAGCACTGCATTTTGTAGCAGTAGTAACCAGCAGCAAGTGAGGGACAGAGCTCACAGGCACTTCCTCTGTTTCTATGTCAGCTATCCAACAGTGTTTTTTTACTCATCAGAACAAGGCTCCCGTTGGAGTCTATGGAAGCGCGCTCTTGTGACCAAAGCTTCCATGCAATGCGAATGCAAGATCGCGTTCGCATTGCGGATAACTTGTAATACCAGTGCACATTTGCGTGTGCTGGAATTTGTAAGTGGAGCAATATTTTGAGCTCCACTTGTAATGTACTCATTGTGCTGTCAGTGTGAGGGGAAATTACCTCAGATTTGAGAGGGCATTTTTTTCATATATTTAGCAACTTTTCATTTATTCATAACAAACTTACATACAGTTCCTTGGAACATTAATTGGTGAACTTAGGCTCTTGATGAGGTTCCTTTGGGTTTTTTTTAATTGAAGTTATAGGGGCCGATTTATCAAGGGCCGAATGGCCCCTGATGCCCCTGTTTCCGCGCCAGCCTTCAGGCTCGCCGGAAACCGCAGTTATGAAGCAGCAGTCTTAAGACCGCTGCTCCTTAACTGGTCCGCTGCCTCTGAGGCTGCGGACATCAATCCGCCCAATCCTATACGATCGTGTTGATTGATACCTCTGCTAGCGGTCGATAGGCCACAAATCTGCAAGGGGCGGCATTGCACAAGCAGTTCACCAGAACTGCTTGAGCAATGATAAATGCCGACAGTGCACGCTGTTGGCATTTAGCGATGTCTATCGAACATGATACGCTACAGCGTATCATGTCGGACAGACATTGATAAATCGGCCCCATAATCTCAGAACTATAATTTCTTCAATTTCAGTTTCTTTATTGCAGTACGTATGAAGACCCAGCTGTACAATGAAATCTAATATTTATTTTGTGTCAGAAAATCTTATTCTCTGTAAAAATAAATTACCCTAGCTGCTGCCCTCATTGTGCTATAAACTCCAAAGCTGCCATAATACCCCATAGCACTTTCTAACAGACATACCCCTCACCTCAACTAATACCTAAACTGCCATTAATCCCAATACAAAACTAAAACACAGCTAAAGTCCCTAACTGCTATTAAAGGGACAGTGTACACCGATTTTCATAACTGTAATAGACACTACTATAAAGAAGAACGTGCACAGATACTGATCTAATAATCCAGTGTAAAACTTTTTAAAAATTTTCTTAGAAGCTCCCAGTTAATGAGGTTAGGCTGGGACGCCCAGTGTAAAGGCGTGGGAAAGCAGAAAGAGCAGACCCCCCCCCGCCTCCTTTTCTGCATATGAAAAGACAGATTGCACAAACAGCAAGAATCTGTAGACCTGGGTCTACATCTGATACTTTGGGGCTTGGTTAGGAATCTGAAAATCAGCACAATGTTATTAATAAATAAGCAGAACTATACATTGTTACAAAAACACTCCCAGATGAGTTACGTAAATGGATCATCTACAAAACATTTATGCAAAGAAAAATCTAGTGTACAATGTCCAGTTAACCCCTAAATCACGAGACCCCATAACAAATACTTAACCCTATTCCACCACAGCTAAATCCTCCTAACCGCTAACAAACAAATCCATCACCCCCCCCCCCCAGAGGTTAAAGGGACTTAATGGTGGGTGGGTTTGCACATGGTGGGTATGGTAGCAGTGGAAGGGTTAAGGGTCCACAGTGTAGTTTTTGCATTGGGAGTAATGGTGGGTAGGGGTTATTAGCTATTAGAAAGTTTTAGTGTTGATTTGGAGGTCTGGCAGTAAGTGGGTTAATAGTAGTTAGGAAGATGTATTGTTTTTTTCTCATTTTGATATGGCTGTAATGGGTTAATAGTGGTTAGGGTTTTTTAGTTGTGCATTGTTTTGCATTGGCGGTCTTATAGGGCACTATAGTAATTAGGAGCTTTTAGCAGAGGGTTAATAATGTTTCTGGTTTGCAGGTCTGGAGGTAAGGAGATAGTAACAGTGGGCTAAATAACTGCCAACAGCTTATTATATTAACATATCTTACCTCCGGCAGGAAGCTGGGATCATTCTGTAGCAGCAGCTGTCGCAGCTCCACCATATTCAGATCATCTAGATCATACATCTTTAGTACCGCCAGGTTTGGCCCAGAATGAATGTCATGATTAAAAGCACATGGATTCCTGCAGTGAAACACAATAACAATATGTCATGGTCTAATTCAGCTGTATTGTTTAATTCCATGGCTATTATGTTATGGTAAATTAATTTTGCTGGATAGAACTACATTTGTCTTGACGCAAACGAGAGGCTGACTTTGAGTGGTTACTAGGCGTTGTCCACATTTTACACCTACACTTTGGCTCTGCAGAAATTATAGACACAATTGCCCTTGTGAAGTATCTTGTCTTACGGTCACGACTCACAATTATCATTTTTGATTTTCTTCATTTTTCTTGAACTTATTTCAGATTTTCACATATGTGAAAGGAGCAGTAAACCCCTGTTGTCTCGCTATAGAAAAAACATATCAGCCAAGTCTAAATAACATCTGGGTTACGGCAATTGTTTTTTAATAGTTAAACTGCACCCACAACCTCTTCATTTCGAGGAGTCAATCTGAGCTTGAGTCTGAAGACAACAAGGCTAGCCCTGGTCATATTTTTAGTGTAAACCCCATTGTTTTGGAGTTCTTTTCTGTTAAACTCAATTGGAAATATATGTAGTAGGGTTAGCCGTGAAAAGTCTGCAGGGTGCTTTTTCAGTACTGAAAATGAGAAAATCCACAATTTTCTGAGCTAAATTAAAATGGAAGGGACAAAAATAAAGAAAATATATTGCAAAGCTTTTTTACTTTACACAACTAAAACGTCTAAAGTATATTAAAACCTCAACATAACCAACAGGTAACCACACTCGGCTGCACAATAGATGAAGTCCCACACAAGGGTAAAGTTGTTGCAGAAAGTCAATTTATTGAAAAATTGTATCCAACAATATGAACATCTACGTCTCCAAAGCTAACTGCAATGCTTATAAAGCACACACAAAAATGGCTAATAACAGGTCAAATGCATTGATTCATTCTCTTGGCATCCTTTGTTGAAGAAGCAGCAATGCATTACTGGGAGGTAATACATTGGGTGTGCTAATAAAATAAGGCATATATGAGCAGCCAATAATTAGAAGCTCCCAAGCACATATGTTATCAGTGAATACGTGCATTATTATGTAGCTTTAACTACAGGAAACTCCTTGTCTGAATTGTGAAATCTCACTCTTTAAATTGTGGGGTCTAATGATATATTATTTTGATGTTGGGTAAAGGCCTCTTAAAAAGTGCCAGAACGTCAAAAATAGAACCAATGCTAAGTGGTATTTGTCATTATTATGACAATTTGTCACCAGATGGATATACATAAAGCCACTCGTCTGAAAGATGTGGATTTCTGCTTTCAAATAAGGGATCTCAAGTCTGTCTAAGTATTGTGGGGGGAAACAGAGGGAGGGGATACTTTACCTTCTGATGTAGTTACATATAAATGACTTTGTCATTTGATCACTGTTTCACACATAGGCATGTGACCCCTACTTTCCCTCCTTTGAAACAGCGTCCTCTCTTCTTTCAAAAGAGAGGTCACTTATTCTTGTCCTTTTGTAGGGATTATTTTAGGGTGCTACGGACCATTTTTAATGCAGAGCCCAGTAAAAGGCACCAAGCAGACAAATTATCTGCTACGTAAAGGGCCATGAGACCTCTTATTTGAAATAAGTCATCCCTGATTTCATGTAATGGGTATTGTGTATGTGTGCTTTATGCTGTGTTTAGGGGTTCCTTTGGGGCTACTCCCCCTCTACAGTAAGTACATTAGATATATGACTGCCATTTTACACCAATAACCATCTAATGACAGATATGGGTATGAGACCCCAGATTGGAAAGAGGGGGGTTATCTCTCTTTTCAAACTGTGGTCTTGCACCACCTTTGTTTTATGGGGAAAGGGGGCTCTAAAAGTGCAGCTGCTTCCTCAAACACAGTACAGGTGTATAGTTGAGAAGTGATCTCCTGAAAATGTAGTCACATAAGGGGCCTCATACCCGTCTTAATTAAGAGGGGAGGGAGATAGGGGGCTCTCTAGTAGCCTTCCTCTCCGACCACTATAAATTATTTAGTTGAATCTAGTGGGATAATTAATCACAATTTTTAATGGTGATCAGCTGCATTCCAGGAGGACAAGAGATCCATTTGAAAGAGGAGAGTCTGCCTTTTCAAATGAATGGTGATTTGTCCCTCTAGTCAAAACAGAAGGCGTTAGGAGCTCCATTTTCCCTCCCCCTTAGGTTAGACAGCACTTTAAGTACTGCTGCAGGTAATAGCTGTTTGTTTAGTCAACTCTCCTCTTTCAAATGAGGGATCTCTAGTCCCTGGAGGTGAGATATGGACATTTAAAGCTCTAACCTCAAAGAGGGTTATATATGTAAAAGTATTAGTATTATATAGAGAGGTTCTAATGCCACTTGATAGGTGACCTGTCAGAAGTCCCATGAAATAGTGACTACATTTCTGATATGCTATAGAGCAGAATATAAATAATAATAATAAACAATTACAATTATGTAAATAGTCTAAAAACAAAAACTGTAATTAAATATCTCACAAACGTATGGCTAGATAACAACCCATTCACAAAAAAAGGAATTGAAAAAAAACTACAATATTGATTTTTTCCCCCCCACTTGCTCCCATTTACAGCAATCTTAACCACCAGTATTATTTCAATATACTGAGGAATCCTCTAACCCCCAGACTATCTACTACACTAGTAATCCTATCAGCCACTCCCCACAGCAATTGACAATAAGCACACTAGAACCTTCAACACTATTAACCCTAACCGTGCCAGGCCTCCTTCTGTTATCAGTCCTATGCATGTCACTTAGGCAACCACAGTAACTAACCAAAAACCATGGGTACAGGCAGTTTAGAGGGTTCCTTAATTGCTGAGGGTTTGTGGTATAAGGTTGATAGTTATACTAAGTCTGCCTCGAGTAATATGAGATGTTTGATTATGGCATGGTAAAGTTTAATTGTAGTTGTTGCAGGTCCACCATGGATATAGATAATAGGCATGTGGGGTCTAGCATAACTTAGGTGATTATTATGTGACCTGAAGAAAAAGCGGTTTGAACAATGAGCAGGTATATAATCAGTTTGCAAGAAATTAAAGGGACATGAAACCCAAAATTTGTCTTTCATGATTCAGATAAAGAATACAATTTTAAACAACATTCCAATTTACTTCTATTATCTAATTTGCTTCATTCTTTAGATATCCTTTGTTGAATAAATAGCAATACACATGGGTGAGCCACAGGAGGCATCTGTGTGCAGCCAAACATCAGCAGCTACTGAGCCTATTTAGATATGCTTTTCAACAAAGGATATTTTAAAACAATTAAGCAAATTAGATAATAGAAACAAATTGGAAAGTTGTTTAAAACTGCATTCTCTTTCTAAATCATGAAAGAAAAAAAATGTGTTTCATGTCCCTTTAAGGCCTTTAAGTGCAAAGGTGAACACAATTTTTTCACCAAGATTTTGATCACAAACAAGCAGTGATGTATTCAAGTCTTTTACTCGTAGGGTAAATTTATTAAATTCTATAGCGAATCATGTCCCCTAGACATCGTTGAATTAGGTCCGATTGCTGTTAACTTGTAATACCAGCACACGCTAATGTTCTTAAAAGCAATATTTAGCCCTCCACTTGTAATCTTTCCCTAAATATATTAGCAGGTTTTCAGGAGGACAGTTGTGGCGTATGCAATAGAGAGGGGCAGGGAAGGACATTTGTTTCCCCGAATATTTGTTCCCTGCGCTATTCGTTTTTCATTTAAAACTAAACAAAAATCGAATTTTCATTAAAAATTTACATTTGTTTTCGTTAAAATTAATGCAAATGTTTTGAAGCTACAGGTGAAAAGTTCAGCTGTAGCTACATACTTACCCTAATGCACTCTGGATAGCGCGCTACACCGATCCTCTTCTTGCCAGAGCCCTAGGCGCACATTCTGGTGCTGAGTGCGCTAAGTCTCCGGGCAAGAAGAGGATTGGGTTAGCACGCTCTACAGACCACGTTTAGGTAATTATAAAGCTTAAAAAAAATATTTAAAGGAAACATAAATTTTTTAATTTTCTTTAAATTAAGTTGGTGCATTCATTCGGATATTCGTTTTTGCTTATAAAAACAAATATCCGAATTTTGGTACGAATGTACATTCATCCGAAAACAAATGCACATCTCTAGTATGCAACAGTCACTGGGGCTCTGTTATTGAGCATGGTGTTTGGCAGCAAGGGAAGAAGAGGCTCCACAGTTTGTCAACGGAACACAGGCAGAACTGTCAGTTGGCAGCCAGGCTGCATATAGGAAGGATCTTTTACTGTACAACCTCATCTTATGTAAACTGCACGACCGGTGCCTGCCACACTACTGCCTCTTGTAAAGAATAGTATTTATATATAATGCTACAGGGAGCTTTTCATTTCTGAAAACTAAAAAAGCCACCATTTTCAGAACTATATTACATGAAAAGGGGGCAACATAAACAATTAAAGTATATTGCAAAGTTGTTTTACTTTGAATAAATAAATCTTTTATAAAAAAAAAAAAATCTCAAGGTGTTTACCATCCCTTTAAATACCTTTTTTTTTGGATATCAATATGACATATACTAGTAAACACATTACAGGAAACAGGGAGCAGAAAAAAACTGGTGTGATGGAATAAGTAAATGCAATAACAAAACACAGATGAAGCTACTGAAGTAGTAAACAAGGAAGTAGTAAATGCTAATATAGCGCATGAGGAAATAATAATGATGAGAGCAGAGGGGTCACCAGACAAAAGATATACTGTAAAAAGCTCACTGTTAAATTGAGGTTAAAGGGACAGTCTGGTCAAAATTAAACTTGCGTGATTCAGATGCAATTTTAAACAACTTTCTATTTTACTTTTAGTATCACATTTGCTTTGTTCTTTTTGTATTCTTTGTTAAAAGCTAAACCTAGGGATGCTCATAAACTGATTTCTAAACCATTGAAGGCGGTCTCTTAACTCAGTGCATTTTGACAGTTTTTCACAGCTAGACAGCGCTAGTTCATGCGTGTCATACAGATAAGTAAGCACTGATTGGCTAAAATTCATGTCTGTCAAAAGAACTGAGACAAGGGGACAGTCTGCAGAGGCTTAGATACAAGGTAATCACAGAGGTAAAAAGTATATTAATATAACAGTGCTGTTATGCAAAACTGTGGAATGGGTAATAAAGGGATTATCTATCTTTTTAAACAATAACATTTTTAAATAGACTGTCCCTTTAGAGAATGAGGTGTGCAGTATGCAGTGCTCACTCCATTTGAGAGCATGGTGTTTTGGCAGGTAGGGTAAAAGAGGCTTGAACTGTGGACATAGACCTGAGCGACACTTCTACTATGTGTTTAACCTATATCAGGGGGTTAAGAACACAGTAGTGTATGGTTAATAGTCTTAAAATTACTCTAACAAATTAGAGCATCATTGTTTGACTAATATATGTCCTATCAATCTGATATTCATGGACATTATTAACACAAATTGATTGGATGGGCTCATTATCTTACACCCAGGAATCATATTTGAAGAATGCAGCATTTATTATTCTGTACTGTTGTTATTCCACTTATAATTCTTAACTATATACCTTTTAGTGTACGTCAGTATAACATAGAGCTGTATTAAATATAAAATATATTGTTATTTCAGATAGAGCATTTTAAGACTTTTTCCATGTACTTCTATTATAAAATTTAGAGGTCGATCACAATCCTTTAGAAGAACGTACAAAATGATTTACAAAAATTCCCATGAACATTAATGATGTTTCTGCTTATAAACATTAGAGACATTTTTCTAAAGATTTGTGATAGATCCCATACTTTGTTCTAACCACAAGTAGGTAGGCTCAGGATCAGCGATGCACTACTGGAACCTAGGTGTCTTTGGCTCACCAAATTTGTTTAGCCAAGTAATACTGCAATAATATAATGCTCTAACAAATTAGTACATCTTCTTTTTTTTTGCACTTGAATTAATGTTTTTGCCTGAATTTAACAAGTAAATAAATAACAAATGTAAATTTTAGACACATGACAAAAGATAAAGTAATGGTTGTAGAACGTTAAAGGTGTATAAAACAGTCTGTTTCATTGTTTTAATAAAAAACTAAGCAGTGGGTCATCAATTTTTTTATTTAATGATTCAGACAGAGTATGCAATATAAAGCAGCTTTCTATTTTAGTCCTATTATAAATTTGTCTTCATTCTCTTGGTATCTTTATTTGAAAAAGCAGGAATGTGAGCTTACGAGCCAGCCCATTTTTGGTTCAGCACCTGGGTAGCACTTGCTGATTGGTGGCTAAATGTAGCCCCCAATCAGCAAGTGCTATCCAGGGTACTGAACCAAAAATGGTCCGGCTCCAATGCTTCAAACAAAGATACCAAGAGAACAAAGAAAAATTGATAATGGGAGTAAATTAGAAAGTTGCTTGAAATTGCATGCTCTGTCTGAATCATTAAAGAAAAAATCATGTGACAGGATGAAAAACCAAACAAACTAAAATAAATTGTGTAAAAATATCACCTCTTAAAACATTTTTTTTTAAAGTATTTACTACTACTAAAATGTATTGACCTTTCTCAATATTCAAATTTTCTCATTCATGCTACCATTATTATTTATAGTAGTAGTCATTACATTCAACTGCCTATCAGAAGAGGTGGTAATGGTAAATACTTATGTATAAATACCACCTATTCCTAAAGGTAATTCAAAGTATGTACTACTACTAAAAATGATAGTCATTTTTTAAAATAATATTCTGATTCTTGCTGCCATTTGGATTATTATTTACAGTGGTAGTTATTATTTCGAACTGGCAATTACCAAGATGTGGTAAAGAACAAAATAACAAAAATTAAAAAATAGAAAAAAGGAATTAGCTGAGCTGGCTTCACAAAATACATATGCACAGATAAACATGTGCACTAGCAGCCAAGTGCACTAATAAAAGGAAGTCACTTTTTTGCCCATGCTCAGTCGAGGCAACCATAAAACTTTAAAGGACATTCCAGACAAAATTGAAATCTGCATGGATGCATTTCAGTTTTGAATAGTAAGCATTTTTGTAATATACATGTATAAGCAAAAATGCTTCTAATTAAAGCTATAGTTGTTTCAAAAGTGTATTCAAGTATGCACCAGCATTTTAAACATAGCACTTGCTCAGAGAGCCTACGGTCCTTGTACCTTATCTGGCAATGACTCAATTTGTTAATTGGTGACATAATACAAGCCCCAGTGGTGCTCTCAGCAGCTGCAGTATTTAAAATGTTGGTGCACTGAGAATATCTAGCTATGCTTCACATGCACGTGCAGAGATAAAACAGTGATAACGTTTACTAGAAGGATTTTTGCCAATACATGTATATTGCAAATATGTTTCTATTCAAATATGTAATTCAGCTATATACATTAAGTGATGGTAAATCCTAGCAATTGTGAAACGCTAGGATTTACCATTGGATCGAATAAAGGGGCTTTCATTCATGAAGTATAAAATACTTCAAGCTGATAGCTCCTTTATTTGTTCCAAGCGATCACCGCACTGAGCTGCTAAGGCAACCCACCGGCAGAACAATATTTTCGCTATTTGGCTGAGAGGTGACGTTTCCACCTCTTAGCCAATAGCAGTGTGGGAAATCTGGCTTGGCGCTGCATAAACTAAAACTAACTTTGAAATTTGTCAGAAAAAAAATATACTACTCATTTGAAATTCAGACTATGGTATTTTAGTCATTATGCAATTTTATCGTATTTAGTGGTCCTTTAAGTTTTATAATGGTCGCTTCCATATATCCTTGCAGGCAGTGGCTACACCAAGAATTTGTAAGTGCTCATTTTGCAAGAAAACAAGTAAGTTGTTTGCTGTTTTGTTTTAACACAATCCTTTTTATGTTTACTTTGATTTAACTCTTTTTTCATACTAAATGAGCACTTACAAATTCTTGGTGTAGCCACTGCCTAAATATTCCTTTTTAGTCATAAAGGGTTGTCAGAAATGATATGTTAAAGGACCATTACAGTGATAGTAAATTTCCTGCACGGCTATTGGCTAAGAGGTGGAAATGTCACCTCTCAGCCAAATAGCGTTCTGCAGTGGGCTGCCTTATCAGCTCAGTGCGGCGAATGCTGCAAACAAATAAAGGAGCTATCAGCATGAAGTATTTTATACTTCATGAATGAAAGTTCCCTTTATGTCTTCCAATTGTAAATCCTAGCATTTCACAAATGCTAGGATTTACCATCACTTTAAACTTGACATTTCAACAATGTATACAATGTTTTATTATTGCAAGTGTAACATTATTTCAATATACATTCATTATTTATTTTGTTGCCTTTTGCTATAAAATACATTTAAAAATCATGCTTATTTCACTTCCTCTCGGGTAGGTTTGGGTTACTAATTTTAGGCAATTTATGCAAGCTTTTGTTTACTTGACCCCCCCAACTCTAAGATTCTCAGCGGTCACATGTTTGTAAAAGGTGGATTATCAGTTTTGCATCAACACTCATGATAAGAAAAGCATTCTTTGCAATAGTAATTAGGTTGTATCAGTGCTAAACCACCTTAAGGGAAAAGATAAGGGCAGACTTCCCCAGTCTCTCTTAACTGCACATGTGCAAACAGAGTTTGTGCTATATCTGAATATTAGTTTGCGATTGGTTAGCAAAGATTATTTTGTTCTGGGGGACAGCGAAATCAGTAAAATGAATAAACGTAAAACAATAAACTAATTTGTCAACATAAAGCTGCAGTTTTCATTGCAGACTTATGCTCAGATATGAAGGTTCAAAATCATGTAGTTTACAATTTGTTTTTAGTGGTCCTTTAAGCTTTTCAACTGCAATAGAATCCATCCTCATGTTACAACAAGGGGAGCAGCAGATATATAGGTAATACTTATCTGCTGCTACCCTTGTTATCATAACCTCTGATCAATATCAGTGTCAGTGAGGATAATGGCACTATTCATCAGGTGCCAGTAGTTTCTTACTCACCTGTTACAGCTCCCGAGAATGTAATAACGACACAGATGCAGTTTCTCACAATCTCCCTTGCACTGTTTGGTCCGTCCTGAGCAAACTCGCACTGCACTGCGGGACACAGCCACCTTCTCCCCATTAAAGACCCCAATCATCAGGCTGCGGCCCATTTCTGCCCCTAGCAATTGCCCCATTTGATTGGTACTTAGCTCCAGGGAGCTCCCCAGCCTCTCCAGCTCCATGCTACCTCCGTTAGAGCACAGCAATTGTCTCATCCGCCCAGTGAGCTTAGACAAGTCTTTCATTTCTGACCCTTTCATCTCTTTCCTACCTCTTTCCCCATTTTTCCTTGTTCTATCTGAATTTCTCTCACTCTCTCTCTTTGTTCTCTTTGATTCTGTTCTGGATTTATCTCTTTCATTAATTCTCTCTCTCTTCCTATCATGTCTTTTATGTCTCCTTTTATCTATCTCTTTCTGTTCTGCAATTTCTCCCTCTTCTAGTTCTTCTTTCTCAATCATATCTTTACTGGTCTGCATCACTTTCAATTCTGTCCTATAAACCTTTTTCTCTCGTTTCCTACTCTGCTGTGTCTAACTGCACCTCCTTCTATTCTATTCAGTTTTCCTGTTTTTATTCTCCTCTCAGAAAATAGAGAATCGAAACTAAAACATGATAGCAAACCAGTTTCTGCTTAACTAGCGGTTGCCTGGTACGTTAGCAAACAAGAAGAAAGGCAGCAAAAGTTCAGTCAGCTGAGGGTGTGCTGCAAATACCTTTCATTAAAAGAGACAATGACATTCCAAAGTATGACTGCAACTTGACATGTTCTGTAACTGTAAGTAAAAAGGTCATTTTAAAAATACCTTAAAAACAGGTATGTCAGATCTAAAATTAGATGTGAAAAATATTTCCTATTTTGCAATAATAATAATAATAATCTGCATATCTGGTGATGTCGCATAAGGTAGCATTGCATAATTAATCTACTATACAAACTGGCTCCTCCCTCTCTTCACATGTAATTAAAGGGATACGTTACCCAAATACTGAATCACTTGAAAGTGATGCAGTAAATCTGTAGACAGATGACTAGACTAGAAATATCACATGAAAATCTCAGTGTAAAAAGGAAGATCTTTTACTTCAAAATTTCCTCAGTAGCCACATCTCATTCACCTGATTATATAATCTCATTGTACAGGTACCAGCTAGTCCCAGGACTTGCCGAAGTTAATCTGCTCACATTGCAGTTACTCTGGTGATCTGAAGAATTTTAGAGGAACAATATATATATTTATACAGTATTAAAATGTTCATGTGATGTTTACTAGTCACTTTCTAAAGATACACTGCATCACTTTTAAGTGATTTAGCATATGGGCAACATATTCCTTTAAGTCTTAAAGGGACAGTCTACTCCAGAACTTTTATTGTTTAAAAAGATAGATATTCCCTTTATAACCCTTTTCCCAGTTTTGCAAAAGCAACACTGTTATATTAATACACTTTTTACCTCTGTGATTACCTTGTTTCTAAGCCTCTGCCGACTGCCCCCTTACCTCAGTGCTTTTGACAGACATTCAGTTTAGCCTATCAGTGCAGACTCCTAAATAACTCCACGGGAGTGAGCACAATGTTATCTATATGACACACATGAACTAGTACTGTCTAACTGTGAAAAACGTTCCAAATACACTTAACTAAGAGGCAGTTTTCAACGGTTTAGAAATCAGTTTGAGCCTTCCTAGGTTTAACTTTCAAAAATACCACCAAGGGAACAAAGCAAATTTGATGATTAAAGTAAATTGGAAAGTTGTTAAAAATTGCATACCCTTTTGGAATCATGAAAGTTTAATTTTGACTAGAACAAACTTGAAAATGGAGCACCGGATCTTTTCAAAAACAAACTTCAATCTTTATTGTATAAAAAAGGGGCATGTTTTTACTCATAATTTGTAGGTGTGTTAGTATAAGCATGGGTTTGTTTTTAACCAATCAAATGGCGTGTTTTATAATAAATAAGATGTAACCCAGGTAACCCCTCAGCTACGAATACCACCAAAAGCCGAAACGCATCAGTGGGTACATGGATACCCACATCTACATTTGCTCCACAAGGTTATACTCTGTTGGATAACCGGTTTTCCATGTTTTATACAATAAAGATTGAAGTTTGTTTTTGAAAAGATCCAGTGCTCCACTTTCAAGTTTGTTCTCTTCTACCTAACGGGTTCTCCAAGTGAGCACGGACACATAGACAGCTACAGGGATTCGTACATTTGTTTGATCCTGAAAGCAGTTTGGAAACCTCGTCAACTGCATAACTGCCAGAAGACACGCCCCCTAACGTGATCATCAAGACTTCGCACTCAAAGTTTTTTCCTGATGGATTGAAGTGTGTGCTGAAAGAGGGGATGGACCGCTCCACCTGAAGCCTGTGGTATGCAGCAGGGGCTTTGAGCCCAGGAAAGGAGACGGCTCCCTTGTGACCATCACGGACTCTTCACCTTGGAACCGTAAGTGATACGCTTTCACGGTATACGGCATAGACTTGAATTAAGGATGTTTGGACAGTGAACATGGGGTGTGGCGGTGGACTGTGTTTCAACTTTCATTTTGGTGTTAAATGGAGGTATATCCTCCAGTACAGCATAGCATAGACACAGGGCAGAGCGGGTTTGAGCCTATATTTAACCCAGGGGTGTTTTTGAGTTAGACAGGTGCTGCAAGACAACTTTGGCTCTTAATTTTGACTAGACTGTCCCTTGATTGGTGGATTATTTATACTTAAAGTGATAGTAAACTTTCCCCTTTATTTAAACAGATCAGGAATGTTAGCAATATTTTAGGTGGAGTTAATTCATCAGTTGGAATGACGATGTGCTATAACTTATTTTTTAATGAAGAGCCGAAATTCAAATACCCCACGCTCTGGCAGCCCTCTTCAAAAGTAATATTTTTGTTGCTAACGGTTTCAAACATTCTTCAATCTTTACTCTTGCAACAACTAACGTGCCATATGGCTAGAGCACTGATTGGGGAATAGTTCAAACCTTTCAACAAACAAAAAATTTACTTTTAAAGTGAGTGGCGGGAGCTCTAGGAATCAAAATATTTGTATACATGAATAAACCATTGTGTTAAAAGGGGCACGCAAGTCAAAATTAAACTTTCATTATTCAGATAGAGCACACCATTTTTAACAACTTTCCAATCCACCATTATCTAAATGTGCACAATCTTTTTATATTCACAGTTTATGAGGCATCAGCTCCCACTGAATATGTACAAGATTCACAGCATATATGTAATATGTATTTTATGATTGGCTGATGGCTGTCACATGATGCCGTGGGAGGAAAAGTAGAACTAATTTGTTAGAAAGAAATCTACTACTCATTTGAAAGTCAAACTAAGTAATTTTGCATTGTCTTTTTAGTATGCATTCACTGTGTTTAGCAGTCCATTAACAATAATATTAAATAATATTTAATATTTTTTTCTTTTAAAAACATTTAAAGTTGTATTCTTAATGCTTAAAAAATCTATTAAAAATTACAAAGTCTCATTGAGAAAAATAATTCTGAAACTGAGGTGTCTCTAGATATTAAAGATTACACATATTTCAGGAAATATAGCAATGTAATGCATACCTCCCAACCGTTCCGCATACTGTGGGATTGTCACAGATTGGAGGGTATGCCTCATTTCTTGCCTGCAGCCAATTGGTGTCTCTGATCCAGTCATGTCCATGCCCCACCCAGACACACCATTGTCCTGCCATTAAATGTCCAGGGTTACAAATAATATCAAATGTGAATTACTAGCAATATGGAACAAACAAAAATTACAACTGGTTTACATCCCGTTTTCTCACCTAAACTAAAGTCTGCGGAATTTATAAAGACACTGTTTCATTAGAGAAGTATTTCACCTTGTGGTTGAGTCTCGCCATTTCAAAGCTAATGAGGTTGTCTTTTTTTTGCATTTTGTTTCTTTAGTAATGTTTTTATGAAGTTTTTGTGATGACAATATTCTTGATAGTGGAACATGTTCTATGTGGCAAGAATTTAAAGGGATAGTGTACTGATAAATGTATTTCCCCTTCCTTAACAACAGTCATTTTACAATACCCATACACCATAGCTATATACATAACACAGTGAGAGAATTATGTAATCTAAATGATGCTATCTTTATTTACATTTTTTATTTCTAAGACAACTTCTGCTTGACATAGAAACATTGATTTAAATGTTTTGTTTTTTTTTATTTATTTTTTTAATTTAAATATTTTTATTGAGGTTTAAAGGTTAAAGTACATACAAGAAATAAGGTACATTACAGAAAACTCTGCCCCCCCAACGTCGCCGCCACCTACCTACACTTATTAACCCCTAATCTGCCGAGCGGACCGCACCGCTACTATGATAAAGTTATTAACCCCTAATCCGCCTCACTCCCGCCTCAATAACCCTATAATAAATAGTATTAACCCCTAATCTGCCCTCCCTAACATCGCCGACACCTAACTTCAAGCATTAACCCCTAATCTGCCGACCGGAGCTCACTGCTACTATAATAAATTTTTTAACCCCTAAAGCTAATTCTAACCCTAACACCCCCCTAAGTTAAATATAAGTTTTATCTAAAGAAATAAATTAACTCTTATTAAATAAATTATTCCTATTTAAAGCTAAATACTTACCTGTAAAATAAATCCTAATATAGCTACAATATAAATTAAAATTATATTGTAGCTATTTTAGGATTAATATTTATTTTACAGGCAACTTTGTAATTATTTTAACCAGGTACAATAGCTAAAATAGTTAAAATAATTACAAAATTACCTGTAAAATAAATCCTAACCTAAGTTACAATTAAACCTAACACTACACTATCAATAAATTAATTAAATAAAATACCTACAATTATCTACAATTAAACCTAACACTACACTATCAATAAATTAATTAAATACAATACCTACAAATAACTACAATTAAATAAACTAACTAAAGTACAAAAAATAAAAAAGAACTGTTACAAAAAATAAAAAAATATTTACAAACATTAGAAAAATATTACAACAATTTTAAACTAATTACACCTACTCTAAGCCCCCTAATAAAATAACAAAGGCCCCCAAAATAAAAAAATGCCCTACCCTATTCTAAATTTAAAAAGTTCAAAGCTCTTTTACCTTACCAGCCCTGAAAAGGGCAATTTGCGGGGCATGCCCCAAATAATTCAGCTCTTTTGCCTGTAAAAAAAAACATACAATACCCCCCCCAACATTACAACCCACCACCCACATACCCCTAATCTAACCCAAACCCCCCTTAAATAAACCTAACACTAAGCCCATGAAGATCTTCCTACCTTATCTTCACCATGCCAGGTTCACCGATCGCTCCAGGCTCCGAAATCTTCATCCAAGCCCAAGCGGGGGCTGGCGATCCATAATACGGCTGAAATCTTCTATCAAGCCTCGGCTGAAGAGGTCCAGAAGAGGCTCCAAAGTCTTCATCCTATCCGGGAAGAAGAGGAGATCCGGACCGGCAATCATCTTGATCCAAGCGGCATCTTCTATCTTCATCCGATGAGGAACGGCTCCATCTTGAAGACCTCCAGCGCGGATCAATCTTCTTCTTCCGACGTCCAACTGAAGAATGAAGGTTCCTTTAAGGGACGTCATCCAAGATGGCGTCCCTTGAATTCCGATTGGCTGATAGGATTCTATCAGCCAATCGGAATTAAGGTAGGAAAATTCTGATTGGCTGATGGAATCAGCCAATCAGAATCAAGTTCAATCCGATTGGCTGATCCAATCAGCCAATCAGATTGAGCTTGCATTCTATTGGCTGATCGGAACAGCCAATAGAATGCAAGCTCAATCTGATTGGCTGGTCGGATCAGCCAATCGGATTGAACTTGATTCTGATTGGCTGATTCCATCAGCCAATCAGAATTTTCCTACCTTAATTCCGATTGGCTGATAGAATCCTATCAGCCAATCGGAATTTGACGGACACCATCTTGGATGACATCATTTAAAGGAACCATCATTCGGCGAGTAGGCGTCGGTAGAAGAGGTTGGATCCGCGTCGGCTGGAAGATGATGGCTCCGGAAGAAAGAAGATTGAAGATGCCGTTGATAGAAGACTTCAGCCGGTTCATGGACCTCTTCAGCTCCCGCTTGGATGAAGACTTCAGCCGGATCATGGACATCTTCAGCCCCCCGCTTGGGCTTGGATCAAGACATTGGAGCCAGGACGGATTGGTGTGATACCCGGCGAGGTGAAGATAAGGTAGGAAGATCTTCAGGGGCTTAGTGTTAGGTTTATTTAAGGGGGGTTTGGGTTAGATTAGGGGTATGTGGGTGGTGGGTTGTAATGTTGGGGGGGGGTATTGTATGTTTTTTTTTTACAGGCAAAAGAGCTGAATTATTTGGGGCATGCCCCGCAAATGGCCCTTTTCAGGGCTGGTAAGGTAAAAGAGCTTTGAACTTTTTTAATTTAGAATAGGGTAGGGCATTTTTTTATTTTGGGGGTCTTTGTTATTTTATTAGGGGGCTTAGAGTAGGTGTAATTAGTTTAAAATTGTTGTAATATTTTTCTAATGTTTGTAAATATTTTTTTATTTTTTGCAACTTAGCTTTTTTTATTTTTTGTACTTTAGTTAGTTTATTTCATTGTATTTATTTGTAAGTATTTTATTTAATTTATTTATTGATAGTGTAGTGTTAGGTTTAATTGTAGATAATTGTAGGTATTTTATTTAATTAATTTATTGATAGTGTAGTGTTAGGTTTAATTGTAACTTAGGATAGGATTTATTTTACAGGTAATTTTGTAATTATTTTAACTAGGTAGCTATTAAATAGTTATTAACTATTTAATAGCTATTGTACCTGGTTAAAATAAATACAAAGTTGCCTGTAAAATAAATATTAATCCTAAAATAGCTACAATATAATTATAATTTATATTGTAGCTATATTAGGGTTTATTTTACATGTAAGTATTTAGCTTTAAATAGGAATAATTTTTTTAATAAGAGTTAATTTATTTCGTTAGATTTAAATTATATTTAACTTAGGGGGGGTGTTAGTGTTAGGGTTAGACTTAGCTTTAGGGGTTAATACATTTATTATAGTAGCGGTGAGCTCCGATCGGCAGATTAGGGGTTAATTATTGTAGGTAGGTGGAGGCGACGTTGTGGGGGGCAGATTAGGGGTTAATAAATATAATATAGGGGTCGGCGGTGTTAGGGGCAGCAGATTAGGGGTACATAACTATAATGTATGCTGCGGCGGTGTACGGAGCGGCAGATTAGGGGTTAATAATAATATGCAGGGGTCAGCGATAGCGAGGGCGGCAGATTAGGGGTTAATAAGTGTAAGGTTAGGGGTGTTTAGACTCGGGGTTCATGTTAGAGTGTTAGGTGCAGACGTAGGAAGTGCTTCCCCATAGAAAACAATGGGGCTGCGTTAGGAGCTGAACGCTGCTTTTTTGCAGGTGTTAGGTTTTTTTTCAGCTAAAACTGCCCCATTGTTTCCTATGGGGGAATCGTGCACGAGCACGTTTTTGAAGCTGGCCGCGTCCGTAAGCACCGCTGGTATCGAGAGTTGCAGTGGCGTTAAAGGGACATTCAACACTGCCCACAACATTAATCTATGTTTCTAAACTAAGTCTAAAGAGCAAGCTTCAACGTTCCCCCTTTCTCTTACTTACTGCCTTCACTGTTCAATCCTCATCGATATCGTCAAAATTTGTCTCCTAATATGGCTGCTTAACTCCCCCCACTGTGACGTACACGGTACAGCTCGTCTTCTTCAAACTAGCCGGCAGTTCTGTCCCATTTCACTAACTTCAATCCCAGCGCGTTCACGGGCGTTAGCGCATGCGCGATACAATAGGAACCTTAAAAGCGGAACCATAATAACCCAAAGTGTTTCCGTTCCGATTATCTTACTTATAGTACTTGATTACGTTTTTCTAGGTAAATACCCTATCTGCAACAACAAGTAATATTAGCGTAACGGAAACAACTTCTATTATTTTGGTTCCGCTTTTACAGTTCCTAGTATATTGCGCATGCGCTAACAGCCGTGAACGCGCTTGGATTTCAGTCCGGGGAATGGGCTCTCATTGGCTGCTAGTTTGAGAAAGAAGGCGAAGACGTCACGGTGGGGGGAGTTAGGAAGACATATTAGGACAACAATTTGGAAGATGCGAAAGACGATTCAACAGTGAAGGTGGTAAGTAAGAGAAAGGGGGCACCTTGCAGCTTTATCCTTTTATTTAGTTTTGAAACATAGATTAATGTTGTGGGCAGTGTTGAATGTCCCTTTAAATATGCTCTACGCTCCTTTTTGGAGCCTAACGCAGCCCTTCTGTGAACTCTAAATACCAGCGGTATTTAAAAGGTGCAGGGGAAAAAAAGCACGCGTAGCTAACGCACCCCTTTGGCCGCAGAACTCTAAGTCTAGCCGTTAGGCATCAAGGTATAAATAAGTAAGCTTACAACACATATATCTTGGAATGCTAAGATACCAAAAGTTCAGAAAAAACACTGTATACTCAAATACCCTGATGCGCAATAAACCTCTTTTTCATTTTTCTCTTTGTTTTGTTTGATAGGGGATTCATAGCAAAGGTAAAAACATATAAACCTAACGTACCCATTTGTTATAGGTACTGATTTTATATAATAGCATAGATAATGAGTAAACATGAAGTAGTGCACTATATGTAACTACTATAAAGAAAGTATACCAGCCAAGTTACCATACAATGGCAGAGATAAGGAATAAACAAGTTACACTACACTATGCAGAACTGGTATAGAAAATATATATTAGCTGAGTTATTTATTTATCAAACTTTTGATGTCCCAAACCATAGAATAGATGAATAAAAAATGATAGCTTACAATATAAAGGGACTAAGAATGCGAAGGTAGGCTATAATTGAATAGTATCTTTGATATAATTATAAATGCGGTATTATACGAGAAAACCGCGCAAAACACTGAGCATAATTGCAAATCTCAGAGTTTATAGGTGAGTGGGGGAATATGTTAACTGGACTCTGTAAATGAATGGCCTATGTGAGTTACTGTAATGGGTACGGGTGTTAATAGAAATCAGACATGAGTTGCCGAAAGAAAGCAATATTTTATATTAGATATACTGGTAAGTGAAACAAGGTGCAGAGCGCTGCCTTGGCCGCTGGCAGCCCCTCCACAATCCATGGATCAGCAACATTACCGAAAGTAAGGAGTGTGGTTTCCTTAACCCATATACCAAGATAGGGGCGACTATGTCACACAAACTGTGCAATCAAACAAAGACATAATGATAAAATCCCAACAAGCAAACCATAGGATTCCATTTCAAAACGTAGAATTATATCCTATATAGAAACATGAAAGAGGGAGAGCACATCAACGAGGCTGCTGAAATAAACATATGTAGGGAATAAACACATTCTCAACTATCAGGAAGTGTACATAACCTGCCTAAGTAAAATCATCAAAGCGTAAGTCGACTATACATATTACGAAAAGTTATAAGTTCGTTCTAGGGGTACGGGCCCTATACCCCACAACAGAAACAGAGTCCTCACCTGTAGCTGATAAATAATCTGTGAGGATATAAAAGCAACAACGGGCGCCAACATAGTGTGAATCAGTTTACATCAGCTGAGAAATAAAGTATAAGAAATATACTCACAAGTGGAGTGGCACCTTAAATCAACAAGGTGCGTGCAGGCAGGCTGACATTCAAAACCAGCAGTCAGTTCGCTGGAGGTCTCACCCGGGAAACCTATGGATTGGTGAAGACAGGTGTGGCTTACGTCAGCTGTGGATCGTTTGAGAGGCCGGAATACCAGTGGAGAGGTGCAAACAACTGTGGATACTTTCTCCAGATGATCGTATTCGTGCAATCAGATTTGATCCCAAATGAAATGGTGATTGTCCAAATAAGGAAAAGTGTTCGATATCCAACCAAATATAAAATCAATAGGACATCAATATAAAATAGCAAAGAAACCGGGTCTGTATAAAAACAGAATATTTTATTTGCTACGCGTTTCTCAGTCCGTAAAGGACCGTTTCCTCAGGCATATACATAGGTGTATCACAGGTGACTATTTATACCTGATAATGACCCGGAATCTAATCTGGAGGTCATCTCCAAACAATTGTACATTAAAAAATATATTGTTAAAAACAAAATAATATAATAAAAGTGTCATATTGAGCATTGTTCGGAAATGATATACATGTCTTAAAAAAATATATATAAAACTTTTTTGCAAGTAACTGTTTAAAAGCATGTTTGCACTAGTGATGTGACCTGTAGTAATGTTACTGAAAAAGCATCACCCTAACTAATATGCTCAGTAAGTGATCATTTCACAAATAGGGTAGTTAGGAAATGGCATAATAACCAATCGAAAAAAAATCGAAAAAAGAACAGCGCTTTTTTTGTCTTCAAAATATTTTAGGCTTCAATAAAGTTCTAGGTTGGGCTCGAACTCTTGACCCTATGTGTGCTAGGTTTGTGTTTATCTAAAAGAGCTAATCAAATGTAATGACTAATTAGGTAATGGTGGTCTAGATATACCAGAAACATGCCAAAGTTAAGTATGAAAATAGATACCGAAAATTATACGGGTACCAATTTGTTGAACAATTATTATAGAAAGGCATCATGATTTGTTATATGAATAGTATAATTGGACAATAACATAAAAAACATAAAAAACAATCCCCAAAAAAGAGAACAGCGCTTTATCTATCTTGAAATTAATTTGAGATTCAATAAATTTCCAGGTTGGGCTCAAACCCATGACCTTATGTATACTAGGTTTGTACTTATCTAAAAGAGCTAATTGGAAGTAATAACAATTTGTGTGATGTTGGTCTCGATATACCAAAGACATGCCAAAGTTATAGTAAGAAATAAAAGCAGAAAACTATCATAGTACCAATTTGTTGAACAATTGTTATTGCATAGCAACATGACTTGTTGCCAGAAGCAAACATGGTAATGAATATTAAATAGATGTTATTGGATTCTGATTGCGACTAAAAACATACTTCACTATGTATATTGTATGATGATTGTTAATAAAATAATAATATATTTGTGTATGCGGTATAGTGGTCGCAAGAGTGAGTTGGATTTAGCAATGAAGATAAGTGGTAGTGATGGTGTTGTAGTTGGAAATGATATAGGTCTGATGTGAAGAAAATGATTAATGGTGAATTTTTCACCGGTTGTGGGGTGGACACGAACTCGTGTCCTTGTGTATGGCAAACCTATACTTGGTCTGATGGGCTATCTGTGAATGACAGATTATATAAAGATCTGGGTTTACTAGACTCTGAACTGGTGGGTGGATCTTATATATTATTAAAGACTAATTACAATGTTTGGTCTGATTCATTCTCTTTGTATGTATGTACCTGAAATAATGTTTGGGTAATACAGATGTGTTTATAAAACCGGTGCAGTCTATTGATGTATACAAAGTATAATATATAATAAATTCTCTGTATTTGATGATAATGTGAATAAATTTAAATGAAAGCTGCCAAATCAACATTGGCATTCAACCCCTGGGGGTACAGTGTTTTGAGTTTATGTATCCAATATGTTTCTAATTGTCTAAGTTTAATTAGACGATCGTAATCTGTCGAGGGGGGTACATGATCTATTGGAATGATTTTGAAAATGTCTGATCTGCCATCATGTATAATTTCACAATGATTAGGAACACTATGGTTAATTTTACTTTTCTTACAATTCTTGCAGTTGCGATAATGTTCACCCCAACGGGTGCGTATGTTTCTAGTAGTACGTCCAATATATTGGACCCCACATACACAGTTTAAAAGATAAACAATGTACTTCGATTCGCAATTGAGACGATGTGAGATCCGGTAAGTAAGACCGGTGGTATTAGATTTAAAAGTTTTTTGGGAACTGATAAATTTGCACATATTACATCCTCTCTTGCCACATTTATAAGAACCATATGATCTTAAAAAGTTCAGATTTTTTTTCGGATTATTAAGAGAAGATTGGCAATGTTTAACCCTTTTACTTGGTGCTAATTTGTTCCTAAGTGTTGGTGCCCGTCTATAGACGATTTTTGGTCTTTCTTTAACTATATTTTTCAATAAAGGGTCCTTTTGGATAATGTTCCAATGTTTGTACAATATATTGCAAATTTTTTTGTGGTTACTGTTGTATTGTGTTATAAAAAGAGGTTCGCTATCTGCCTTAGCACTAGTGGGATCACTGGAATTAGTTGTTTTGTTTTCAAATTTGTTAAAAAAGAGATTTCTGTCTAGATCTCGTGCTCTATTCAGACAACGATCAAGTAGGTCTATAGGGTATCCCTTGTCAAGAAAACGTTGGTATAGAATCTTGCTTTGTGACTCAAAGGTGTTAATATCTGAGCAATTCCTCTGTATTCTTTGGAATTGACTGAAAGGGATATTTCTTTTCCACCCCATGTGGTGGTTACTGGAAAAATCCAGGTAACTGTTGCTGTCCACCTTTTTAAAGAAGGTTTGGGAGACAACATTCCATGTGCTATCCCAGCTCAACAGTAGATCTAAATACTCTATGGTACAATTCTGAATGTTTGCTGTAAACGTGAGACCCATATGGTTGGTATTTAGGTGTTCAACTATGGAATTGGCTGATGTGAGATCCCCTCTTAAAATAAAGATAAGGTTGTCAATGTAGCGGCCATAGAATACCAGGTTCGCCCAAAAGCCTGCAGAGTAAATATATTGGTCTTCGAAAATCCCCATGAAGAGATTGGCAAAGCTTGGGGCGAACCTGGTACCCATGGCCGTACCCTTGACTTGCAAGAAAAATTTGTCCTGAAAAATGAAATAATTGTGTTTGAGTATATATTCTATCCCTTCTAAAATAAATTCCTTTTGGAGATCAGGCATATATGGATCATTGTCCAAAAAAACAGAAATCGCATTGATTCCCATATTGTGACAGATGTTGGAATAAAGAGATCCCACGTCACAAGTGATCCATATAAGATCATTGTTGTTACAGACATTTTTGAGTTGGTATAAAAGATGTGTGCTGTCTTTGATGTAGGAGGGTAAATTGACCACATATTTCTGTAGAAATTGGTCTATATAAAAGGATAGATTATACGTGAGATTGCCTATGCCCGCTATAATAGGGCGCCCCGGTGGATTCACTTGATTTTTATGTATTTTGGGCAAATGGTAATAGTGTGCCACACTTGGATTGGTTACTTTTAGAAATTCCTTTTCTTCTTTGTTCAGAATACCCGTTGTAATACCTTTCTGTATCAGATTGCTATATCCCTTTAAAAAGGCACTAGTGGGGTTAAACATGATTTCTCTGTAATAATGGGTGTCTGTTAGAATTTTATTAGCCTCTCGTAAATAATCACCAATGTCCTGTAAAACTATGCCACCGCCCTTATCGGCATCCCTGATTATCAAATTTTCGTTATTAACTAAAGTGCTTAAAGCTATTTGTTCACTTTTGTGAAAATAATATTGTTTCTTTTGATTTTTGGATAATTTTTCTAAGTCTTCAATAACTGATCTTTGAAATAACTCAACGTAATGATTGGTGGATAAAGATGGTGTAAATTGTGATTTGACCTTTATATCTGTATGTATGTAATCATCAAACAGATGAGTGGTTAGGCCCTCTGTATCAGAATATATCACTTGCATGTTATTATTTGGAGTCATATTGTTTACTAGGATTGTCTGTGTGTTTTCCGTGTGTATATATTTTTGTTGCTTGAGTTTCTTTTGTGCAAAAAATTTTTGCAGAGATAATTTCCTTGTGAATTTGTTCACATCAACAAATAAATGATATAAATTATGGGGATTGGGTGGGCAATAAGAGAGGCCCTTATGGAGTACTCTTTTTTCATTGGTAGTTAGGATGTGTGATGACAAATTGAATATGCCATGTTCTAGTTTGGATAGTTTCTCTTTTTGGGCTGAAAGACCCCTTCCTCTTGAACCTCTTGGTCTGAAGGGAGTGGTCTTTTTCTTTGGTTTTCTAAATTGGTGTGCGGAAAAAATAATCTGTTTTGATTGTGGCCGTTCTCTAAAAAAGATGAGGAATAACCATGTGATGTGCTAGGGGTGTTTTCTCCATCTGAAATCGATGCTAGAGCCCCATATCTATTCTGATGTTCAAAAGAGATATTTGGTTTAGGTATCTGGTCATGTGGTGTTTCTAACAAAGTTTTTTGGTTATGTTGTGGATAAAAATCTTGGACGCCCTGGTTGTGGGTGTTTTTATGTATGTTAGAATGTGAATAAGGCATAGGACCTTGGTAAGGTGAGTTGTAACGTGGCTTAAAGCTGTTATTATTTCTCTCCTTAAATTGGCTCTGATAGGTCCCATGGGAATAATGGTGTGTATTTCTATTTATATTGGGCTGATACATTCTTTGTCCATAATTACTCTGATTCTCTGAGTAGTGTGGTCTATGGTCATGATGACCATATCTATGATTACCACTGTAATTACGGTGTGTATTCCTCTGATTTCTAAATTGTTCTCTTTTGTGGCTTCCATTTTGGACCGTAGTCCAATTATGGCCTTCTGAATTATGAGAAACAGAAGAGTTTTGATGAACCCTAATATTTTCCTTGTGTGCGGGTAAAGACTTCTCTTTCTCTATTCTATTGAATGTGTATACTTGATCATTATTGTAGTCTATTTGGTCCCTTTGTAATTTCCTGCTTTTATTTAAAACAATTTCATCCTGGTATTTGTCAGTACGATCATTAATTTCTTTAAGAGTCTTTTGGTACTCAGGATTGTTGGCATGTGTCTGTAGATCTTTCTGAATTCTTTCTATATTATGACTGCATTCATCAGTGAGTTTTTGTCTGTGATCAATTAAAATTTTAATTAGACTAAAAGAACACTCATCTAGGGCTTTGTACCAACTGTCTAGAAGATCTTTGTCTTCCTTAAAGGAACAGTGTTTCAGAATTCGCAAACCTCTAGGGATCTGTTTAGTTTCTACATACTTTTCTAAAGTTTTTAAATCCCACCAGTGGCGGTGCTCTTTCATTAGTTCCTCTTCAAGTAGATGGAACAAATCTTTCATGGATTTTTGTACATTGGGGTCAGAATATGTTTCTAGGGTCACAGTGCTACTTTGTAAAATGTAGTTGGAGCGTTTCTTATTTCTATCATCCTTAGACTGCATTCTAAAAAACAATGTGTGTTTAAGTGTTTAGTAAAACCAGTATGTGTATTAGTTGTTATTTGGTGGATTTTCTAGTGTTATTTAGTGAAAGAATAATATGTCAAAGAAAAATCAGTGTGTGAAGATAAAACTGGATGTAATTATAAAGCGAGACTGTCCCCTGATGAACACCAGAGTACTGAATAATAGTAAAGTTAATTCTATAGAAGAAAAAACTAAGGGGACGCGCTACTAAAGAAACATGTGATGGTGTAAAAATCGTGGTGTATCTGCTTAAATAGAAAGTGGGTGTTGTGCAAATAAAGATGAAAAATAAAAAATTGGTTGATAAGCGAATTTACAACTTGGCTCAGTGTGTGGTAACACCAACCACTATGGTGTGTTTAAGGCAAAATAATGTTTTAAAAGGAGAAAAAAATAATATATATATAAAAATAAACATAAAAATCAACATGTAACAAAACACTTGTGCAATTTGAACATATAAATATGTATAAGTGTCCCAGTGTCCAGTGTACTTGAAAAGTCCAAGACTTATAAAAGAGTGAGTGGAAACAGACAATGGACAGTCCACTTCAAAATAAAGGATATGGTAACAATCAACAGTTCGTGATAGAAAGGCTTGCTCCGCTTGTGTCCACGGTGTACTGGATCAATGAATCTGTGAGGATATAAAAGCAACAACGGGCGCCAACATAGTGTGAATCAGTTTACATCAGCTGAGAAATAAAGTATAAGAAATATACTCACAAGTGGAGTGGCACCTTAAATCAACAAGGTGCGTGCAGGCAGGCTGACATTCAAAACCTGCAGTCAGTTCGCTGGAGGTCTCACCCGGGAAACCTATGGATTGGTGAAGACAGGTGTGGCTTACGTCAGCTGTGGATCGTTTGAGAGGCCGGAATACCAGTGGAGAGGTGCAAACAACTGTGGATACTTTCTCCAGATGATCGTATTCGTGCAATCAGATTTGATCCCAAATGAAATGGTGATTGTCCAAATAAGGAAAAGTGTTCGATATCCAACCAAATATAAAATCAATAGGACATCAATATAAAATAGCAAAGAAACCGGGTCTGTATAAAAACAGAATATTTTATTTGCTACGCGTTTCTCAGTCCGTAAAGGACCGTTTCCTCAGGCATATACATAGGTGTATCACAGGTGACTATTTATACCTGATAATGACCCGGAATCTAATCTGGAGGTCATCTCCAAACAATTGTACATTAAAAAATATATTGTTAAAAACAAAATAATATAATAAAAGTGTCATATTGAGCATTGTTCGGAAATGATATACATGTCTTAAAAAAATATATATAAAACTTTTTTGCAAGTAACTGTTTAAAAGCATGTTTGCACTAGTGATGTGACCTGTAGTAATGTTACTGAAAAAGCATCACCCTAACTAATATGCTCAGTAAGTGATCATTTCACAAATAGGGTAGTTAGGAAATGGCATAATAACCAATCGAAAAAAGAACAGCGCTTTTTTTGTCTTCAAAATATTTTAGGCTTCAATAAAGTTCTAGGTTGGGCTCGAACTCTTGACCCTATGTGTGCTAGGTTTGTGTTTATCTAAAAGAGCTAATCAAATGTAATGACAAATTAGGTAATGGTGGTCTAGATATACCAGAAACATGCCAAAGTTAAGTATGAAAATAGATACCGAAAATTATACGGGTACCAATTTGTTGAACAATTATTATAGAGAGGCATCATGATTTGTTATATGAATAGTATAATTGGACAATAACATAAAAAACATAAAAAACAATCCCCAAAAAAGAGAACAGCGCTTTATCTATCTTGAAATTAATTTGAGATTCAATAAATTTCCAGGTTGGGCTCAAACCCATGACCTTATGTATACTAGGTTTGTACTTATCTAAAAGAGTTAATTGGAAGTAATAACAATTTGAGTGATGTTGGTCTCGATATACCAAAGACATGCCAAAGTTATAGTAAGAAATAAAAGCAGAAAACTATCATAGTACCAATTTGTTGAACAATTGTTATTGCATAGCAACATGACTTGTTGCCAGAAGCAAACATGGTAATGAATATTAAATAGATGTTATTGGATTCTGATTGCGACTAAAAACATACTTCACTATGTATATTGTATGATGATTGTTAATAAAATAATAATATATTTGTGTATGCGGTATAGTGGTCGCAAGAGTGAGTTGGATTTAGCAATGAAGATAAGTGGTAGTGATGGTGTTGTAGTTGGAAATGATATAGGTCTGATGTGAAGAAAATGATTAATGGTGAATTTTTCACCGGTTGTGGGGTGGACACGAACTCGTGTCCTTGTGTATGGCAAACCTATACTTGGTCTGATGGGCTATCTGTGAATGACAGATTATATAAAGATCTGGGTTTACTAGACTCTAAACTGGTGGGTGGATCTTATATATTATTAAAGACTAATTACAATGTTTGGTCTGATTCATTCTCTTTGTATGTATGTACCTGAAATAATGTTTGGGTAATACAGATGTGTTTATAAAACCGGTGCAGTCTATTGATGTATACAAAGTATAATATATAATAAATTCTCTGTATTTGA
The DNA here is from genome assembly GCF_027579735.1 of Bombina bombina. Taxonomy (NCBI): domain Eukaryota; kingdom Metazoa; phylum Chordata; class Amphibia; order Anura; family Bombinatoridae; genus Bombina; species Bombina bombina. The sequence continues at coordinate 1,064,413,614 of NC_069504.1, read as the reverse complement.
TGATAATGTGAATAAATTTAAATGAAAGCTGCCAAATCAACATTGGCATTCAACCCCTGGGGGTACAGTGTTTTGAGTTTGTGTATCCAATATGTTTCTAATTGTCTAAGTTTAATTAGACGATTGTAATCTGTCGAGGGGGGTACATGATCTATTGGAATGATTTTGAAAATGTCTGATCTGCCATCATGTATAATTTCACAATGATTAGGAACACTATGGTTAATTTTACTTTTCTTACAATTCTTGCAGTTGCGATAATGTTCACCCCAACGGGTGCGTATGTTTCTAGTAGTACGTCCAATATATTGGACCCCACATACACAGTTTAAAAGATAAACAATGTACTTCGATTCGCAATTGAGACGATGTGAGATCCGGTAAGTAAGACCGGTGGTATTAGATTTAAAAGTTTTTTGGGAACTGATAAATTTGCACATATTACATCCTCTCTTGCCACATTTATAAGAACCATATGATCTTAAAAAGTTCAGAGTTTTTTTCGGATTATTAAGAGAAGATTGGCAATGTTTAACCCTTTTACTTGGTGCTAATTTGTTCCTAAGTGTTGGTGCCCGTCTATAGACGATTTTTGGTCTTTCTTTAACTATATTTTTCAATAAAGGGTCCTTTTGGATAATGTTCCAATGTTTGTACAATATATTGCAAATTTTTTTGTGGTTACTGTTGTATTGTGTTATAAAAAGAGGTTCGCTATCTGCCTTAGCACTAGTGGGATCACTGGAATTAGTTGTTTTGTTTTCAAATTTGTTAAAAAAGAGATTTCTGTCTAGATCTCGTGCTCTATTCAGACAACGATCAAGTAGGTCTATAGGGTATCCCTTGTCAAGAAAACATTGGTATAGAATCTTGCTTTGTGACTCAAAGGTGTTAATATCTGAGCAATTCCTCTGTATTCTTTGGAATTGACTGAAAGGGATATTTCTTTTCCACCCCATGTGGTGGTTACTGGAAAAATCCAGGTAACTGTTGCTGTCCACCTTTTTAAAAAAGGTTTGGGAGACAACATTCCCTGTGCTATCCCAGCTCAACAGTAGATCTAAATACTCTATGGTACAATTCTGAATGTTTGCTGTAAACGTGAGACCCATATGGTTGGTATTTAGGTGTTCAACTATGGAATTGGCTGATGTGAGATCCCCTCTTAAAATAAAGATAAGGTCGTCGATGTAGCGGCCATAGAATACCAGGTTCGCCCAAAAGCCTGCAGAGTAAATATATTGGTCTTCGAAAATCCCCATGAAGAGATTGGCAAAGCTTGGGGCGAACCTGGTACCCATGGCCGTACCCTTGACTTGCAAGAAAAATTTGTCCTGAAAAATGAAATAATTGTGTTTGAGTATATATTCTATCCCTTCTAAAATAAATTCCTTTTGGAGATCAGGCATATATGGATCATTGTCCAAAAAAACAGAAATCGCATTGATTCCCATATTGTGACAGATGTTGGAATAAAGAGATCCCACGTCACAAGTGATCCATATAAGATCATTGTTGTTACAGACATTTTTGAGTTGGTATAAAAGATGTGTGCTGTCTTTGATGTAGGAGGGTAAATTGACCACATATTTCTGTAGAAATTGGTCTATATAAAAGGATAGATTATACGTGAGATTGCCTATTCCCGCTATAATAGGGCGCCCCGGTGGATTCACTTGATTTTTATGTATTTTGGGCAAATGGTAATAGTGTGCCACACTTGGATTGGTTACTTTTAGAAATTCCTTTTCTTCTTTGTTCAGAATACCCGTTGTAATACCTTTCTGTATCAGATTGCTATATCCCTTTAAAAAGGCACTAGTGGGGTTAAACATGATTTCTCTGTAATAATGGGTGTCTGTTAGAATTTTATTAGCCTCTCGTAAATAATCACCAATGTCCTGTAAAACTATGCCACCGCCCTTATCGGCATCCCTGATTATCAAATTTTCGTTATTAACTAAAGTGCTTAAAGCTATTTGTTCACTTTTGTGAAAATAATATTGTTTCTTTTGATTTTTGGATAATTTTTCTAAGTCTTCAATAACTGATCTTTGAAATAACTCAACGTAATGATTGGTGGATAAAGATGGTGTAAATTGTGATTTGACCTTTATATCTGTATGTATGTAATCATCAAACAGATGAGTGGTTAGGCCCTCTGTATCAGAATATATCACTTGCATGTTATTATTTGGAGTCATATTGTTTACTAGGATTGTCTGTGTGTTTTCCGTGTGTATATATTTTTGTTGCTTGAGTTTCTTTTGTGCAAAAATTTTTTGCAGAGATAATTTCCTTGTGAATTTGTTCACATCAACAAATAAATGATATAAATTATGGGGATTGGGTGGGCAATAAGAGAGGCCCTTATGGAGTACTCTTTTTTCATTGGTAGTTAGGATGTGTGATGACAAATTGAATATGCCATGTTCTAGTTTGGATAGTTTCTCTTTTTGGGCTGAAAGACCCCTTCCTCTTGAACCTCTTGGTCTGAAGGGAGTGGTCTTTTTCTTTGGTTTTCTAAATTGGTGTGCGGAAAAAATAATCTGTTTTGATTGTGGCCGTTCTCTAAAAAAGATGAGGAATAACCATGTGATGTGCTAGGGGTGTTTTCTCCATCTGAAATCGATGCTAGAGCCCCATATCTATTCTGATGTTCAAAAGAGATATTTGGTTTAGGTATCTGGTCATGTGGTGTTTCTAACAAAGTTTTTTGGTTATGTTGTGGATAAAAATCTTGGACGCCCTGGTTGTGGGTGTTTTTATGTATGTTAGAATGTGAATAAGGCATAGGACCTTGGTAAGGTGAGTTGTAATGTGGCTTAAAGCTGTTATTATTTCTCTCCTTAAATTGGCTCTGATAGGTCCCATGGGAATAATGGTGTGTATTTCTATTTATATTGGGCTGATACATTCTTTGTCCATAATTACTCTGATTCTCTGAGTAGTGTGGTCTATGGTCATGATGACCATATCTATGATTACCACTGTAATTACGGTGTGTATTCCTCTGATTTCTAAATTGTTCTCTTTTGTGGCTTCCATTTTGGACCGTAGTCCAATTATGGCCTTCTGAATTATGAGAAACAGAAGAGTTTTGATGAACCCTAATATTTTCCTTGTGTGCGGGTAAAGACTTCTCTTTCTCTATTCTATTGAATGTGTATACTTGATCATTATTGTAGTCTATTTGGTCCCTTTGTAATTTCCTGCTTTTATTTAAAACAATTTCATCCTGGTATTTGTCAGTACGATCATTAATTTCTTTAAGAGTCTTTTGGTACTCAGGATTGTTGGCATGTGTCTGTAGATCTTTCTGAATTCTTTCTATATTATGACTGCATTCATCAGTGAGTTTTTGTCTGTGATCAATTAAAATTTTAATTAGACTAAAAGAACACTCATCTAGGGCTTTGTACCAACTGTCTAGAAGATCTTTGTCTTCCTTAAAGGAACAGTGTTTCAGAATTCGCAAACCTCTAGGGATCTGTTTAGTTTCTACATACTTTTCTAAAGTTTTTAAATCCCACCAGTGGCGGTGCTCTTTCATTAGTTCCTCTTCAAGTAGATGGAACAAATCTTTCATGGATTTTTGTACATTGGGGTCAGAATATGTTTCTAGGGTCACAGTGCTACTTTGTAAAATGTAGTTGGAGCGTTTCTTATTTCTATCATCCTTAGACTGCATTCTAAAAAACAATGTGTGTTTAAGTGTTTAGTAAAACCAGTATGTGTATTAGTTGTTATTTGGTGGATTTTCTAGTGTTATTTAGTGAAAGAATAATATGTCAAAGAAAAATCAGTGTGTGAAGATAAAACTGGATGTAATTATAAAGCGAGACTGTCCCCTGATGAACACCAGAGTACTGAATAATAGTAAAGTTAATTCTATAGAAGAAAAAACTAAGGGGACGCGCTACTAAAGAAACATGTGATGGTGTAAAAATCGTGGTGTATCTGCTTAAATAGAAAGTGGGTGTTGTGCAAATAAAGATGAAAAATAAAAAATTGGTTGATAAGCGAATTTACAACTTGGCTCAGTGTGTGGTAACACCAACCACTATGGTGTGTTTAAGGCAAAATAATGTTTTAAAAGGAGAAAAAAATAATATATATATAAAAATAAACACAAAAATCAACATGTAACAAAACACTTGTGCAATTTGAACATATAAATATGTATAAGTGTCCCAGTGTCCAGTGTACTTGAAAAGTCCAAGACTTATAAAAGAGTGAGTGGAAACAGACAATGGACAGTCCACTTCAAAATAAAGGATATGGTAACAATCAACAGTTCGTGATAGAAAGGCTTGCTCCGCTTGTGTCCACGGTGTACTGGATCAATGAATCTGTGAGGATATAAAAGCAACAACGGGCGCCAACATAGTGTGAATCAGTTTACATCAGCTGAGAAATAAAGTATAAGAAATATACTCACAAGTGGAGTGGCACCTTAAATCAACAAGGTGCGTGCAGGCAGGCTGACATTCAAAACCAGCAGTCAGTTCGCTGGAGGTCTCACCCGGGAAACCTATGGATTGGTGAAGACAGGTGTGGCTTACGTCAGCTGTGGATCGTTTGAGAGGCCGGAATACCAGTGGAGAGGTGCAAACAACTGTGGATACTTTCTCCAGATGATCGTATTCGTGCAATCAGATTTGATCCCAAATGAAATGGTGATTGTCCAAATAAGGAAAAGTGTTCGATATCCAACCAAATATAAAATCAATAGGACATCAATATAAAATAGCAAAGAAACCGGGTCTGTATAAAAACAGAATATTTTATTTGCTACGCGTTTCTCAGTCCGTAAAGGACCGTTTCCTCAGGCATATACATAGGTGTATCACAGGTGACTATTTATACCTGATAATGACCCGGAATCTAATCTGGAGGTCATCTCCAAACAATTGTACATTAAAAAATATATTGTTAAAAACAAAATAATATAATAAAAGTGTCATATTGAGCATTGTTCGGAAATGATATACATGTCTTAAAAAAATATATATAAAACTTTTTTGCAAGTAACTGTTTAAAAGCATGTTTGCACTAGTGATGTGACCTGTAGTAATGTTACTGAAAAAGCATCACCCTAACTAATATGCTCAGTAAGTGATCATTTCACAAATAGGGTAGTTAGGAAATGGCATAATAACCAATCGAAAAAAGAACAGCGCTTTTTTTGTCTTCAAAATATTTTAGGCTTCAATAAAGTTCTAGGTTGGGCTCGAACTCTTGACCCTATGTGTGCTAGGTTTGTGTTTATCTAAAAGAGCTAATCAAATGTAATGACAAATTAGGTAATGGTGGTCTAGATATACCAGAAACATGCCAAAGTTAAGTATGAAAATAGATACCGAAAATTATACGGGTACCAATTTGTTGAACAATTATTATAGAGAGGCATCATGATTTGTTATATGAATAGTATAATTGGACAATAACATAAAAAACATAAAAAACAATCCCCAAAAAAGAGAACAGCGCTTTATCTATCTTGAAATTAATTTGAGATTCAATAAATTTCCAGGTTGGGCTCAAACCCATGACCTTATGTATACTAGGTTTGTACTTATCTAAAAGAGCTAATTGGAAGTAATAACAATTTGAGTGATGTTGGTCTCGATATACCAAAGACATGCCAAAGTTATAGTAAGAAATAAAAGCAGAAAACTATCATAGTACCAATTTGTTGAACAATTGTTATTGCATAGCAACATGACTTGTTGCCAGAAGCAAACATGGTAATGAATATTAAATAGATGTTATTGGATTCTGATTGCGACTAAAAACATACTTCACTATGTATATTGTATGATGATTGTTAATAAAATAATATATTTGTGTATGCGGTATAGTGGTCGCAAGAGTGAGTTGGATTTAGCAATGAAGATAAGTGGTAGTGATGGTGTTGTAGTTGGAAATGATATAGGTCTGATGTGAAGAAAATGATTAATGGTGAATTTTTCACCGGTTGTGGGGTGGACACGAACTCGTGTCCTTGTGTATGGCAAACCTATACTTGGTCTGATGGGCTATCTGTGAATGACAGATTATATAAAGATCTGGGTTTACTAGACTCTGAACTGGTGGGTGGATCTTATATATTATTAAAGACTAATTACAATGTTTGGTCTGATTCATTCTCTTTGTATGTATGTACCTGAAATAATGTTTGGGTAATACAGATGTGTTTATAAAACCGGTGCAGTCTATTGATGTATACAAAGTATAATATATAATAAATTCTCTGTATTTGATGATAATGTGAATAAATTTAAATGAAAGCTGCCAAATCAACTTTGGCATTCAACCCCTGGGGGTACAGTGTTTTGAGTTTGTGTATCCAATATGTTTCTAATTGTCTAAGTTTAATTAGACGATTGTAATCTGTCGAGGGGGGTACATGATCTATTGGAATGATTTTGAAAATGTCTGATCTGCCATCATGTATAATTTCACAATGATTAGGAACACTATGGTTAATTTTACTTTTCTTACAATTCTTGCAGTTGCGATAATGTTCACCCCAACGGGTGCGTATGTTTCTAGTAGTACGTCCAATATATTGGACCCCACATACACAGTTTAAAAGATAAACAATGTACTTCGATTCGCAATTGAGACGATGTGAGATCCGGTAAGTAAGACCGGTGGTATTAGATTTAAAAGTTTTTTGGGAACTGATAAATTTGCACATATTACATCCTCTCTTGCCACATTTATAAGAACCATATGATCTTAAAAAGTTCAGAGTTTTTTTCGGATTATTAAGAGAAGATTGGCAATGTTTAACCCTTTTACTTGGTGCTAATTTGTTCCTAAGTGTTGGTGCCCGTCTATAGACGATTTTTGGTCTTTCTTTAACTATATTTTTCAATAAAGGGTCCTTTTGGATAATGTTCCAATGTTTGTACAATATATTGCAAATTTTTTTGTGGTTACTGTTGTATTGTGTTATAAAAAGAGGTTCGCTATCTGCCTTAGCACTAGTGGGATCACTGGAATTAGTTGTTTTGTTTTCAAATTTGTTAAAAAAGAGATTTCTGTCTAGATCTCGTGCTCTATTCAGACAACGATCAAGTAGGTCTATAGGGTATCCCTTGTCAAGAAAACGTTGGTATAGAATCTTGCTTTGTGACTCAAAGGTGTTAATATCTGAGCAATTCCTCTGTATTCTTTGGAATTGACTGAAAGGGATATTTCTTTTCCACCCCATGTGGTGGTTACTGGAAAAATCCAGGTAACTGTTGCTGTCCACCTTTTTAAAGAAGGTTTGGGAGACAACATTCCCTGTGCTATCCCAGCTCAACAGTAGATCTAAATACTCTATGGTACAATTCTGAATGTTTGCTGTAAACGTGAGACCCATATGGTTGGTATTTAGGTGTTCAACTATGGAATTGGCTGATGTGAGATCCCCTCTTAAAATAAAGATAAGGTCGTCGATGTAGCGGCCATAGAATACCAGGTTCGCCCAAAAGCCTGCAGAGTAAATATATTGGTCTTCGAAAATCCCCATGAAGAGATTGGCAAAGCTTGGGGCGAACCTGGTACCCATGGCCGTACCCTTGACTTGCAAGAAAAATTTGTCCTGAAAAATGAAATAATTGTGTTTGAGTATATATTCTATCCCTTCTAAAATAAATTCCTTTTGGAGATCAGGCATATATGGATCATTGTCCAAAAAAACAGAAATCGCATTGATTCCCATATTGTGACAGATGTTGGAATAAAGAGATCCCACGTCACAAGTGATCCATATAAGATCATTGTTGTTACAGACATTTTTGAGTTGGTATAAAAGATGTGTGCTGTCTTTGATGTAGGAGGGTAAATTGACCACATATTTCTGTAGAAATTGGTCTATATAAAAGGATAGATTATACGTGAGATTGCCTATGCCCGCTATAATAGGGCGCCCCGGTGGATTCACTTGATTTTTATGTATTTTGGGCAAATGGTAATAGTGTGCCACACTTGGATTGGTTACTTTTAGAAATTCCTTTTCTTCTTTGTTCAGAATACCCGTTGTAATACCTTTCTGTATCAGATTGCTATATCCCTTTAAAAAGGCACTAGTGGGGTTAAACATGATTTCTCTGTAATAATGGGTGTCTGTTAGAATTTTATTAGCCTCTCGTAAATAATCACCAATGTCCTGTAAAACTATGCCACCGCCCTTATCGGCATCCCTGATTATCAAATTTTCGTTATTAACTAAAGTGCTTAAAGCTATTTGTTCACTTTTGTGAAAATAATATTGTTTCTTTTGATTTTTGGATAATTTTTCTAAGTCTTCAATAACTGATCTTTGAAATAACTCAACGTAATGATTGGTGGATAAAGATGGTGTAAATTGTGATTTGACCTTTATATCTGTATGTATGTAATCATCAAACAGATGAGTGGTTAGGCCCTCTGTATCAGAATATATCACTTGCATGTTATTATTTGGAGTCATATTGTTTACTAGGATTGTCTGTGTGTTTTCCGTGTGTATATATTTTTGTTGCTTGAGTTTCTTTTGTGCAAAAAATTTTTGCAGAGATAATTTCCTTGTGAATTTGTTCACATCAACAAATAAATGATATAAATTATGGGGATTGGGTGGGCAATAAGAGAGGCCCTTATGGAGTACTCTTTTTTCATTGGTAGTTAGGATGTGTGATGACAAATTGAATATGCCATGTTCTAGTTTGGATAGTTTCTCTTTTTGGGCTGAAAGACCCCTTCCTCTTGAACCTCTTGGTCTGAAGGGAGTGGTCTTTTTCTTTGGTTTTCTAAATTGGTGTGCGGAAAAAATAATCTGTTTTGATTGTGGCCGTTCTCTAAAAAAGATGAGGAATAACCATGTGATGTGCTAGGGGTGTTTTCTCCATCTGAAATCGATGCTAGAGCCCCATATCTATTCTGATGTTCAAAAGAGATATTTGGTTTAGGTATCTGGTCATGTGGTGTTTCTAACAAAGTTTTTTGGTTATGTTGTGGATAAAAATCTTGGACGCCCTGGTTGTGGGTGTTTTTATGTATGTTAGAATGTGAATAAGGCATAGGACCTTGGTAAGGTGAGTTGTAACGTGGCTTAAAGCTGTTATTATTTCTCTCCTTAAATTGGCTCTGATAGGTCCCATGGGAATAATGGTGTGTATTTCTATTTATATTGGGTTGATACATTCTTTGTCCATAATTACTCTGATTCTCTGAGTAGTGTGGTCTATGGTCATGATGACCATATCTATGATTACCACTGTAATTACGGTGTGTATTCCTCTGATTTCTAAATTGTTCTCTTTTGTGGCTTCCATTTTGGACCGTAGTCCAATTATGGCCTTCTGAATTATGAGAAACAGAAGAGTTTTGATGAACCCTAATATTTTCCTTGTGTGCGGGTAAAGACTTCTCTTTCTCTATTCTATTGAATGTGTATACTTGATCATTATTGTAGTCTATTTGGTCCCTTTGTAATTTCCTGCTTTTATTTAAAACAATTTCATCCTGGTATTTGTCAGTACGATCATTAATTTCTTTAAGAGTCTTTTGGTACTCAGGATTGTTGGCATGTGTCTGTAGATCTTTCTGAATTCTTTCTATATTATGACTGCATTCATCAGTGAGTTTTTGTCTGTGATCAATTAAAATTTTAATTAGACTAAAAGAACACTCATCTAGGGCTTTGTACCAACTGTCTAGAAGATCTTTGTCTTCCTTAAAGGAACAGTGTTTCAGAATTCGCAAACCTCTAGGGATCTGTTTAGTTTCTACATACTTTTCTAAAGTTTTTAAATCCCACCAGTGGCGGTGCTCTTTCATTAGTTCCTCTTCAAGTAGATGGAACAAATCTTTCATGGATTTTTGTACATTGGGGTCAGAATATGTTTCTAGGGTCACAGTGCTACTTTGTAAAATGTAGTTGGAGCGTTTCTTATTTCTATCATCCTTAGACTGCATTCTAAAAAACAATGTGTGTTTAAGTGTTTAGTAAAACCAGTATGTGTATTAGTTGTTATTTGGTGGATTTTCTAGTGTTATTTAGTGAAAGAATAATATGTCAAAGAAAAATCAGTGTGTGAAGATAAAACTGGATGTAATTATAAAGCGAGACTGTCCCCTGATGAACACCAGAGTACTGAATAATAGTAAAGTTAATTCTATAGAAGAAAAAACTAAGGGGACGCGCTACTAAAGAAACATGTGATGGTGTAAAAATCGTGGTGTATCTGCTTAAATAGAAAGTGGGTGTTGTGCAAATAAAGATGAAAAATAAAAAATTGGTTGATAAGCGAATTTACAACTTGGCTCAGTGTGTGGTAACACCAACCACTATGGTGTGTTTAAGGCAAAATAATGTTTTAAAAGGAGAAAAAAATAATATATATATAAAAATAAACATAAAAATCAACATGTAACAAAACACTTGTGCAATTTGAACATATAAATATGTATAAGTGTCCCAGTGTCCAGTGTACTTGAAAAGTCCAAGACTTATAAAAGAGTGAGTGGAAACAGACAATGGACAGTCCACTTCAAAATAAAGGATATGGTAACAATCAACAGTTCGTGATAGAAAGGCTTGCTCCGCTTGTGTCCACAGTGTACTGGATCAATGAATCTGTGAGGATATAAAAGCAACAACGGGCGCCAACATAGTGTGAATCAGTTTACATCAGCTGAGAAATAAAGTATAAGAAATATACTCACAAGTGGAGTGGCACCTTAAATCAACAAGGTGCGTGCAGGCAGGCTGACATTCAAAACCAGCAGTCAGTTCGCTGGAGGTCTCACCCGGGAAACCTATGGATTGGTGAAGACAGGTGTGGCTTACGTCAGCTGTGGATCGTTTGAGAGGCCGGAATACCAGTGGAGAGGTGCAAACAACTGTGGATACTTTCTCCAGATGATCATATTCGTGCAATCAGATTTGATCCCAAATGAAATGGTGATTGTCCAAATAAGGAAAAGTGTTCGATATCCAACCAAATATAAAATCAATAGGACATCAATATAAAATAGCAAAGAAACCGGGTCTGTATAAAAACAGAATATTTTATTTGCTACGCGTTTCTCAGTCCGTAAAGGACCGTTTCCTCAGGCATATACATAGGTGTATCACAGGTGACTATTTATACCTGATAATGACCCGGAATCTAATCTGGAGGTCATCTCCAAACAATTGTACATTAAAAAATATATTGTTAAAAACAAAATAATATAATAAAAGTGTCATATTGAGCATTGTTCGGAAATGATATACATGTCTTAAAAAAATATATATAAAACTTTTTTGCAAGTAACTGTTTAAAAGCATGTTTGCACTAGTGATGTGACCTGTAGTAATGTTACTGAAAAAGCATCACCCTAACTAATATGCTCAGTAAGTGATCATTTCACAAATAGGGTAGTTAGGAAATGGCATAATAACCAATCGAAAAAAGAACAGCGCTTTTTTTGTCTTCAAAATATTTTAGGCTTCAATAAAGTTCTAGGTTGGGCTCGAACTCTTGACCCTATGTGTGCTAGGTTTGTGTTTATCTAAAAGAGCTAATCAAATGTAATGACAAATTAGGTAATGGTGGTCTAGATATACCAGAAACATGCCAAAGTTAAGTATGAAAATAGATACCGAAAATTATACGGGTACCAATTTGTTGAACAATTATTATAGAGAGGCATCATGATTTGTTATATGAATAGTATAATTGGACAATAACATAAAAAACATAAAAAACAATCCCCAAAAAAGAGAACAGCGCTTTATCTATCTTGAAATTAATTTGAGATTCAATAAATTTCCAGGTTGGGCTCAAACCCATGACCTTATGTATACTAGGTTTGTACTTATCTAAAAGAGCTAATTGGAAGTAATAACAATTTGTGTGATGTTGGTCTCGATATACCAAAGACATGCCAAAGTTATAGTAAGAAATAAAAGCAGAAAACTATCATAGTACCAATTTGTTGAACAATTGTTATTGCATAGCAACATGACTTGTTGCCAGAAGCAAACATGGTAATGAATATTAAATAGATGTTATTGGATTCTGATTGCGACTAAAAACATACTTCACTATGTATATTGTATGATGATTGTTAATAAAATAATATATTTGTGTATGCGGTATAGTGGTCGCAAGAGTGAGTTGGATTTAGCAATGAAGATAAGTGGTAGTGATGGTGTTGTAGTTGGAAATGATATAGGTCTGATGTGAAGAAAATGATTAATGGTGAATTTTTCACCGGTTGTGGGGTGGACACGAACTCGTGTCCTTGTGTATGGCAAACCTATACTTGGTCTGATGGGCTATCTGTGAATGACAGATTATATAAAGATCTGGGTTTACTAGACTCTGAACTGGTGGGTGGATCTTATATATTATTAAAGACTAATTACAATGTTTGGTCTGATTCATTCTCTTTGTATGTATGTACCTGAAATAATGTTTGGGTAATACAGATGTGTTTATAAAACCGGTGCAGTCTATTGATGTATACAAAGTATAATATATAATAAATTCTCTGTATTTGATGATAATGTGAATAAATTTAAATGAAAGCTGCCAAATCAACATTGGCATTCAACCCCTGGGGGTACAGTGTTTTGAGTTTGTGTATCCAATATGTTTCTAATTGTCTAAGTTTAATTAGACGATCGTAATCTGTCGAGGGGGGTACATGATCTATTGGAATGATTTTGAAAATGTCTGATCTGCCATCATGTATAATTTCACAATGATTAGGAACACTATGGTTAATTTTACTTTTCTTACAATTCTTGCAGTTGCGATAATGTTCACCCCAACGGGTGCGTATGTTTCTAGTAGTACGTCCAATATATTGGACCCCACATACACAGTTTAAAAGATAAACAATGTACTTCGATTCGCAATTGAGACGATGTGAGATCCGGTAAGTAAGACCGGTGGTATTAGATTTAAAAGTTTTTTGGGAACTGATAAATTTGCACATATTACATCCTCTCTTGCCACATTTATAAGAACCATATGATCTTAAAAAGTTCAGAGTTTTTTTCGGATTATTAAGAGAAGATTGGCAATGTTTATGCCTGATCTCCAAAAGGAATTTATTTTGGAGAGAACTGATTGGATGAGCCAATCGGATTGAACTTGATTCTGATTGGCTTTAGCCGGATCATGGACCTCTTCAGCTCCCGCTTGGATGATGACTTCAGCCGGATCATGGACCTCTTCAGCCCCCCGCTTGGATCAGGACATCGGAGGAGCTCTTCTGGATCGATCGGTGAACCTGGTATGGTGAAGATAAGGTAGGAAGATCTTCAGGGGCTTAGTGTTAGGTTTATTTAAGGGGGGTTTGGGTTAGATTAGGGGTATGTGGGTGGTGGGTTGTAATGTTGGGGGGGGTATTGTATGTGTTTTTTTACAGGCAAAAGAGCTGAATTCTTTGGGGCATGCCCCGCAAAGGGCCCTGTTCAGGGCTGGTAAGGTAAAAGAGCTTTGAACTTTAGTAATTTAGAATAGGGTAGGGCATTTTTTTTATTTTGGGGGTCTTTGTTATTTTATTAGGGGGCTTAGAGTAGGTGTAATTAGTTTAAAATTGTTGTAATATTTTTCTGATGTTTGTAAATATTTTTTTATTTTTTGTAACTTAGTTCTTTTTTATTTTTTGTACTTTAGTTAGTTTATTTCATTGTATTTATTTGTATATATTGTATTTAATTAATGTATTGATAGTGTAGTGTTAGGTGTAATTGTAGGTATTTTATTTAATTAATTTATTGATAGTGTAGTGTTGTAACTTAGGTTAGGATTTATTTTACAGGTAATTTTGTAATTATTTTAACTATTTTAGCTATTGTACCTGGTTAAAATAAATACAAAGTTACCTGTAAAATAAATATAAATCCTAAAATAGCTATAATATAAATATAATTTATATTGTAGCTATATTAGGATTTATTTTACAGGTAAGTATTTAGCTTTAAATAGGAATAATTTATTTAATAAGAGTTAATTAATTTCGTTAGATGTAAATTATATTTAATTTAGGGGGGTGTTAGTGTTAGACTTAGCTTTAGGGGTTAATACATTTATTAGAATAGCTGTGAGCTCCAGTCGGCAGATTAGGGGTTAATGTTTGAAGTTAGGTGTCGGCGATGTTAGGGAGGGCAGATTAGGGGTTAATACTATTTATTATAGGGTTAGTGAGGCGGATTAGGGGTTAATAACGTTATTATAATAGCGGTGCGGTCCGGTCGGCAGATTAGGGGTTAATAAGTGTAGACAAGTAGCAGTGGGTGGTACACTAAGCGCCTGCCTTAATAAGTTAAGTGTAAGGCAGGTGGAGGCAACGTTGTGGGGGGCAGATTTGGGGTTAATAAATATAATATAGGGGTCGGCGGTGTTAGGGGCAGCAGATTAGGGGTACATAAGGATAACGTAAGTAGCGGCACTTTGCGGTCGGCAGATTAGGGGTTAATTATTGTAGGTAGCTGGCGGCGACGTTGTGGGGGGCAGGTTAGGGGTTAATAAATATAATATAGGGGTCGGCGGTGTTAGGGGCAGCAGATTAGGGGTACATAAGTATAACGTAGGTGGCGGTCGGCAGATTAGGGGTTAAAAAAATTTAATCGAGTGGCGGCGATGTGGGGGGGGGCCTCGGTTTAGGGGTACATAGGTAGTTTATGGGTGTTAGTGTACTTTAGAGCACAGTAGTTAAGAGCTTTATGAACCGGCGTTAGCCCAGAAAGCTCTTAACTACTGACTTTTTTCTGCGGCTGGAGTTACCGGAGTTAGAAAGATCCCATTGAAAAGATAGGATACGCAATTGACGTAAGGGGATCTGCGGTATGGAAAAGTCGCGGCTGAAAAGTGAGGCGGATTAGGGGTTAATAACTTTATTATAATAGCGGTGCGGTCCGGTCGGCAGATTAGGGGTTAATAAGTGTAGACAAGTAGCAGTGGGTGGTACACTAAGCGCCTGCCTTAATAAGTTAAGTGTAAGGCAGGTGGAGGCAACGTTGTGGGGGGCAGATTTGGGGTTAATAAATATAATATAGGGGTCGGCGGTGTTAGGGGCAGCAGATTAGGGGTACATAAGGATAACGTAAGTAGCGGCGCTTTGCGGTCGGCAGATTAGGGGTTAATTATTGTAGGTAGCTGGCGGCGACGTTGCGGGGGGCAGGTTAGGGGTTAATAATTATAATATAGGGGTCGGCGGTGTTAGGGGCAGCAGATTACGGGTACATAAGTATAACGTAGGTGGCGGTCGGCAGATTAGGGGTTAAAAAAATTTAATCGAGTGGCGGCGATGTGGGGGGGCCTCGGTTTAGGGGTGCATAGGTAGTTTATGGGTGTTAGTGTACTTTAGAGCACAGTAGTTAAGAGCTTTATGAACCGTCGTTAGCCCAGAAAGCTCTTAACTACTGACTTTTTTCTGCGGCTGGAGTTTTGTCGTTAGATTTCTAACGCTCACTTCAGCCACGACTCTAAATACCGGAGTTAGAAAGATCCCATTGAAAAGATAGGATACGCAATTGACGTAAGGGTATCTGCGGTATGGAAAAGTCGCGGCTGAAAAGTGAGCGTTAGACCCTTTCCTGACTGACTCCAAATACTGGCGGTAGCCTAAAACCAGCGTTAGGAGCCTCTAACGCTGGTTTTCACGGCTACCGCCAAACTCCAAATCTAGGCCTTAGTCTGAGAGTATAACATTTTATGCAGATGTAAAAATCTTAGATAAAATGCCTCCTTGCACCTGGAAAGTCCTTGCATAAAGTGGCAGTAAACTGGAATGTAATATATATATATATACAGTATATATATATATATATATATATATATAT
Organism: Bombina bombina; assembly: GCF_027579735.1. Lineage (NCBI taxonomy): Eukaryota > Metazoa > Chordata > Amphibia > Anura > Bombinatoridae > Bombina > Bombina bombina. Next base: position 1,064,397,788 of record NC_069504.1, on the reverse strand, counting down.
ATATATATATATATATATATATATATATATATATATATATATATATATATATATATATAAAATGCATATCTGCCAAAAGGGCACCTACCATTTGTGTATTGAGGAGGAAACATTTCTGCATGGTTTTAAATATAGAATTTCTACAGCATTGTCAAATAACCATAAATACACTGCTGCTAAAAAAATGTGTTTTTATAGACCCCTTGCCCCACCATACAACTACTGCCACACTGAAGTTACAATCCGAAATTGCACAAAGAAATAAAAAACATTTGCTAAATAAGTCCTACCCCCTCTGCAAATTAAAGTGATCTGCCGTCTGACTCAGGCACACACTGTACAAACAAACTGCCAAATCTGTCTCAGACTGTGCATAGTGGTTTAGTGCACACTCAGAAATCCTCTCAAATGCTAATACTTTACTCCTTGTAATAACATGTCCCATGCTCAATTAGTACTCTGCTGTAGTACCCACTGGTGGCTGCCAAAATTTTTTTTTTAGTTCTTGCCTCATGGGGCCCCTCTGGCCCATTGGGCCCCTGACAGGAGTTACCCCTGTCACCCCCTGATGGCGGCCCTGATAATGTTCATAGAATTATTAAGGGCCATTAAGCATTCTTTTAAACATATTCGAGCCAGGAGCTCTTTACACACACGTCCATTTCCTTTGACAGTTGGCTCCGCCCCCCTTGATTTAAATGTTTATTCTGCAACATGCCATTTTTGTATGTCTGTTATCTATACAATACCCTCAAGGTGTTTTACAATGACTTGTTATACCAGCTGCAGAGTTTAAAATGTATGTGAAATTAATCCTTTATGTATATTTTTGTGTATGAAACAGCTGTCTCTGCTAACTGTGTCAGGTAAAAGGTGAGTGACTTTGTAAAATATATATATAAATTATACAGATTGAGATTTCATTTTATATAATGCTAATTTGATATCAAATATTTTGACATTGTAAAAAACAGATACATTTATTTAAATGTTCTGATACAGACTTTTTGACTCAGACCCCTTCTGATTAAGAAGTCAGAGTCAGGACATCACAGAGTCAGGACTAGTGATGTCGTGAATAGTTCGCCGGCGAATAGTTCCCGGCAAACATAGCTTGTTCGCGTTCGCCGCGGCGGGCGAACATATGCAATGTTCGATCCGCCCCCTATTCGTCATCATTGAGTAAACTTTGACCCTGTATCTCACAGTCTGCAGACACATTTTAGCCAATCAGCAGCAGACACTCCCTCCCAGCTCCTGGACAGCAGCCAATTTAGATTCATTCTGATCCTGCATTCTTAGTGAGAGGAGGGATAGTGTAGCTGCTGCTGATTTTATAGGGAAATTGATAGCTAGGCTAGTGTATTCAGTGTCCACTACAGTCCTGAAGGACTCATCTGATCTCTGCTGTAAGGGCAGCACCCCAAAAAGCCTTTTTTAGGGCTAGAACATCTTTCTTTTTTTTTTCTTTTTTTTTTTTGCCTGTGTAATTTTGACTGTGAAACATCAGTCTGCTAGTGTAATCTAATTGCAGTTGCCTGCCTGCAGTGCCACCACTCATATCTGTTGTAACAGTAGTGTAAATTTTGTAAAAAAAAACTTTTTTGACTGTGAAACATCAGTCTGCTAGTGTAATCTATAAGCAGTTGCCTGCCAGCATGTGTGCCAGGCCCAGTTGCCAACTAGTGCCACCACTCATATCTATTGTAACAGTAGTGTAAATTTAAAAAAAAAAAATTTGACTGTGAAACATCAGTCTGCTTGTGTAACGTAATAGCAGTTGCTTGCCAGCGTGTGCCAGGCCCACTTGCCAACTAGTGCCACCACTCATATCTGTTGTAACAGTAGTGTAAATTTTGTAAAAAAAAACTTTTTTGACTGTGAAACATCAGTCTGCTAGTGTAATCTAATTGCAGTTGCCTGCCTGCCAGCGTGTGTGCCAGGCCCACTTGCCAACTAGTGCCACCACTCATATCTGTTGTAACAGTAGTGTAAATTTAAAAAAAAAAAACTTTTTTGACTGTGAAACATCAGTCTGCTAGTGTAATCTAATTGCAGTTACCTGCCTGCCAGCATGTGTGCCAGGCCCACTTGCCAACTAGTGCCACCACTCATATCTATTGTAACAGTAGTGTAAATTTAAAAAAAAAAAACTTTTTTGACTGTGAAACATCAGTCTGCTAGTGTAATCTAATAGCAGTTGCCTGCCTGCCAGCGTGTGCCATGCCCACTTGCCAACTAGTGCCACCACTCATATCTGTTGTAACAGTAGTGTAAATTTTGTAAAAAAAAATTTTTTGACTGTGAAACATCAGTCTGCTAGTGTAATCTAATTGCAGTTGCCTGCCTGCCAGCGTGTGTGCCAGGCCCACTTGCCAACTAGTACCACCACTCATATCTGTTGTAACAGTAGTGTAAATTTAAAAAAAAAAACTTTTTTGACTGTGAAACATCAGTCTGCTAGTGTAATCTAATTGCAGTTACCTGCCTGCCAGCGTGTGTGCCAGGTCCACTTGCCAACTAGTGCCACCACTCATATCTGTTGTAACAGTAGTGTAAATTAAAAAAAAAAACTTTTTTAACTGTGAAACATCAGTCTGCTAGTGTAATCTAATTGCAGTTGCCTGCCTGCCAGCGTGTGTGCCAGGCTCACTTGCCAACTAGTGCCACCACTCATATCTTTTGTAACAGTAGTGTAAAAAAATTTTTAAAAAACTTTTTTGACTGTGAAACATCAGTCTGCTAGTGTAATCTAATAGCAGTTGCCTGCCTGCCAGCGTGTGTGCCAGGCCCACTTGCCAACTAGTGCCACCACTCATATCTGTTGTAAGAGTAGTGTAATTTTTAAAAAAAAAACTTTTTTGACTGTGAAACATCAGTCTGCTAGTGTAATCTAATTGCAGTTGCCTGCCTGCCAGGGTGTGTGACAGGCCCACTTGCTAAGTGCCACCACTCATATCTGTTGTAACAGTAGTGTAAATTTAAAAAAAAAAAAAACTTTTTTGACTGTGAAACATCAGTCTGCTAGTGTAATCTAATAGCAGTTGCCTGCCTGCCAGCATGTGTGCCAGGCCCATTTGCCAACTAGTGCCACCACTCATATCTGTTGTAACATTAGTGTAATTTTTTTTTTTTAAAAAGTGATTGCACGCGCAGTGACATCAGTGAGGACAAGGAACGGGACATGGCTAGCTTGGTATCCAACCTTGTGCAAATAGGGAGTTTGCGGTTGTGCAAATGGACTGTTTGCGGTTGTTTGCTGTGCGTTAAACGGGGAGTTTGGTCTGTCACTGTGAAGCGGGCGTAACCCTTACACTACCTGAACGATACAACATCATACCTGATGTTTTAAAGCACGTTATTCCAAACAATTTAGGAATTTTAGGTGATTTATGCCCTTTATGGATTAAAAACAGACTCTGCATCAACTATGTAATTTTCCATGGGAGTTTTGCCATGGATCCCCCTCCTTCATGCCACAGTCCAGGTGTTAGTCCCCTTGAAAGAACTTTTCCATCACTTTTGTGGCCAGAAAGAGTCCCTGTGGGTTTTAAAATTCGCCTCCCTATTGAAGTCAATGGCGGTTCGCCCGGTTCGCCCGTTCACAAACTTTTGCGGAAGTTCTCGATCGCTGTTCGCGATCGCAAAATTTTAGGTTCGCGACATCACTGGTCAGGACATCTGAGAATTTAAAACAGACATTTGTCAAATTAGAAGGTATAAACTTCAAAATATTCTTTTCTTCATTGCTTAGTAAGGTTAGAAATCTCCCAATGAGATAAAAACTTCCTAGCTAGATAACGACCCCCTATAATGTCAGAGACGGTTTACAGTGGTCAGTGTTTGAAGTACAAGCAGGATCGCATGAAATATAGTAAATCACACAGGAATAATGTAAAGGAATGGCAGGACCCTATCGGCTAGATTTAGAGTTTTGTCGGTAAAGACCCGCGTAGCTAACGCTGCTTTTTTTCCCATCGCACCTTTCCAACAACGTTGGTATTTAGAGTTGTCTGAGGGGCTGCGTTAGGCTCAAAAAAGGGTGCGTTGAGCCTAACTTAGCTCCACTTCAACTCTCAATACCAGCGTTGCCTACGGTAGCGGTAAGCTGGGAAAACGTGCTCGTGCACGATATCCCCATAGGAAACAATGGGGCTGAGCTGGCTGAAAAAAAACCTAACACCTGCAAAAAAGCAGTGTTCAGCTCCTAACGCAGCCCCATTGTTTCCTATGGGGAAACACACTCTAAGTCTACACCTAACACCCTAACATAAACCCCGAGTCTAAACACCCCTAACCTTACACTTATTAACCCCTAATCTGCCGCCCCCGCTATCGCTGACACCTGCATTATATTATTAACCCCTAATCTGCCGCTCTGGACACCGCCGCAACCTACATTATCCCTATGAACCTCTAATCTGCTGCCCCTAACACCGCCAACCCCTATATTATATTTATTAACACCTAATCTGTCCCCCCAACGTCGCCGCTACCTTACCTACACTTATTAACCCCTAATCTGCTGACCGGACCTCGCCGCCACTATAATAAATGTATTAACCCCTAAACCGCCGCACTCCCGCCTCGCAAACACTAGAATAAATAGTATTAACCCCTAATCTGCCCTCCCTAACATCACCGCCACCTAACTTCAAGTATTAACCCCTAATCTGCCGACCGGACCTTGCCTCTACTATAATAAATGTAGTAAATGTATTAACCCCTAAAGCTAAATCTAACCCTAACACCCCCCTAAATTAAATATAATTTTAATCTAACAAAATAAATTAAATCTTATTAACTAAAGTATTCCTATTTAAAACTAAATACTTACCTGTAAAATAAACCCTAATATAGCTACAATATAACAAATAATTAAATTGTAGCTATTTTAGGATTTATATTTATTTTACAGGCAACTTTGTATTTATTTTAACTAGGTACAATAGCTATTAAATAGTTATTAACTATTTAATAGCTACCTAGTTAAAATAATTACAAAATTACCTGTAAAATAAATCCTAACCTAAGTTACAATTAAACCTAACACTACACTATCAATGAATAAATTAAATAAATGACCTACAATTACATACAATTAAATAAACTAAACTAAATTACAAAAACAAACAAACACTAAATTACAAAAAATAAAAAAAGATTACAAGAATATTAGGCTAATTACACCTACTCTAAGCCCCCTAATAAAATAAAAAAGCCCCCCAAAATAATAAAGGTTCCTACCCTATTCTAAATTAAAAAGTAATCAGCTCTTTTACCAGCCCTTAAAAGGGCTTTTTGCGGGGCATGCCCCAAAGTAATCAGCTCTTTTGCCTGTAAAAAAAAATACAACCCCCCCAAATTAAAACCCACCACCCACATACCCCTACTCTAACCCAAAACCCCCTTAAATAAACCTAACACTACCCCCTTGAAGATCTCCCTACCTTGAGTCGTCTTCACCCAGCTGGGCCGAAGTCTTCATCCGATGGGGCAGAAGAGGACATCCAGACCGGCAGATATCTTGATCCAAGCGGCATCTTCTATCTTCATCCATCCGGAGCAGAGCCATCTTCTTTCCAGCCGACACGGATCCATCCTCTTCAACCGACGCCTACTCGCCGAATGAAGGTTCCTTTAAATGACGTCATCCAAGATGGCGCCCCTGGAATTCCGATCAGCCAATAGAATGCAAGCTCAATCTGATTGGCTGATTGGATCAGCCAATCGGATTGAACTTGAATCTGATTGGCTGATTCAATCAGCCAATCAGATTTTTCCTACCTTAATTCCGATTGGCTGATAGAATCCTATCAGCCAATCGGAATTCGAGGGACGCCATCTTGGATGACGTCATTTAAAGGAACCTTCATTCTGCGAGTAGGCGTCGGTTGAAGAGGATGGATCCGTATCGGCTGGAAAGAAGATGGCTCCGCTCAGCTCCGGATGGATGAAGATAGAAGATGCCGCTTGGATGAAGATGTCTGCCGGTCCGGATGTCCTCTTCTGCCCGGATAGGATGAAGACTTCTGCCGGTCTGGATGTCCTCTTCTGCCCCATCGGATGAAGACTTCGGCCCGGCTGGGTGAAGACGACTCAAGGTAGGGAGATGTTCAGGGGGGTAGTGTTAGGTTTATTTAAGGCGGGTTTGGGTTAGAGTAGGGGTATGTGGGTGGTGGGTTTTAATGTTGGGGGGGGTTGTATTTTTTTTTACAGGCAAAAGAGCTGATTACTTTGGGGCATGCCCGCAAAAAGCCCTTTTAAGGGCTGGTAAAAGAGCTGATTACTTTTTAATTTAGAATAGGGTAGGGACCTTTATTATTTTGGGGGGCTTTTTTATTTTATTAGGGGGCTTAGAGTAGGTGTAATTAGTCTAATATTCTTGTAATCTTTTTTTATTTTTTGTAATTTAGTGTTTGTTTTTGTAATTTAGTTTAGTTTATTTAATTGTATGTAATTGTAGGTAATTTATTTAATTAATTTAATGATAGTGTAGTGTTAGGTGTATTTGTAACTTAGGTTAGGATTTATTTTACAGGTAATTTTGTAATTATTTTAACTAGGTAGCTATTAAATAGTTAATAACTATTTAATAGCTATTGTACCTAGTTAAAATAAATACAAAGTTGCCTGTAAAATAAATATAAATCCTAAAATAGCTACAATATAATTATTTGTTATATTGTAGCTATATTAAGGTTTATTTTACAGGTAAGTATTCAGTTTTAAATAGGAATACTTAAGTTAATAAGATTTAATTTATTTTGTTAGATTAAAATTATATTTAACTTAGGGGGGTGTTAGGGTTAGGGTTAGACTTAGCTTTAGGGGTTAATACATTTATTATAGTAGAGGCGAGGTCCGGTCGGCAGATTAGGGGTTAATACTTGAAGTTAGGTGGCGGCGATGTTAGAGAGGACAGATTAGGGGTTAATACTATTTATTCTAGTGTTTGCAAGGCGGGAGTGCGGCGGTTTAGGGGTTAATACATTTATTATAGTAGCGGCGAGGTCCGGTCGGCAGATTAGGGGTTAATAAGTGTAGGTAAGGTAGCGGCGATGTTGGGGGGGGGCTGATTAGGGGTTAATAAATATTATGTAGGTGTCGGCGATGTTAGGGGCAGCAGATTAGGGGTTCATATGGATAGTGTAGGTGGCAGTGAAGTGCGGTTGGCAGATTAGGGGTTAAAAATATTTATTATAGTGGCGGCGATGTGGGGGGACGGCGGTTTAGGGGTACATAGGTAGTTTATGGGTGTTAGTGTACTTTAGAGCACTGTTATATACCGGCGTTAGCCCATAAAGCTCTTAACTACAGCCTTTCCATGGGCAGTAGGAGTCTTGTCGGTAGAGGGTCTACCACTCACTTCAGCTAAGACTCTAAATACCAGCGTTAGGAAGATCCCATTGAAGAGATAGGATACGCAATTGGCGTAAGGGGATATGCGGTATGGAAAAGACGCGGCTGGAAAGTGAGCGTTAGACCCTTTCCTGCCTGACTCTAAATACCAGCGGGCGGCCAAAAGCAGCGTTAGAACCCCTTAATGCTGCTTTTGACGGCTAACGCAGAACTCTAACTCTAGGCGTATGTTTCTTTGAAGTTCCTCAATATGCATCTTTGCCTGGGAAAAACAGTTGTTATACTCATATGCAATCACATGGGAAACCAAATTTATATTCAGAACTGGTGTCTGTAAATTTTCATATAGGTTAATATACTGTATGAATGTGTGTGTGTGTGTGTATATATATATATATATATGTCTAGGAGATATATCACGTTACACACTATATTAAAATGAAGTGAATTAAATAAATAACTCTACTGATATTTAAAATGTTTGACAAACTATGTTCAAAATAAATTACCTGTTTATTTAGATATCTAATGCATAAAAGGTTCTATATATGACTGGTACATTCCTATATAATTTGTGCTATAATTTATGTAATAAATATGCTTTTATACACTCAAAATAACATTATTAAAGAAATGTGCACTAAATATGGAATATATTATATTAAATGGAATAAAAATCAAATATAAATATATCTAAATAATTACGGCTAGATTTAGAGTTGGGCATTAGCCGTGAAAACCAGCGTTAGAGGCCCCTAACGCTGGTTTCTTACGGACTCTGGTATTTAGAGTTCATTTACCGACACTCAAAAATCACTCAACGCTCAAATTTCTACCGACACCTCAGACCCAGTAGTAAACATATACCAACAAAATAAACAGCCACGAATCACAAAACAAATATTACACAAACTACACTTACACTCATACAAACACTACACTATATTTATTTTTCAAATTTAATAATTTTTCATCAAAATACAAATGATCAAAGTTGCGAGATCTCGGGTGTTAGAAAAAAAAAGACACAAATCCATTTTCCCATTGACTTACATTGACACACGGGAAAAGACCCTCATATACCTACATCTAACTAATAACATTATCACAAATATACACTCATCGATGTATACAAACAATATACACCACATGACATACAAAAAAAAGTTATTTATTACAAAATGAACACGATTTAGTTACTTTTTCACACAAGCTCATGACGTCACTCACTTTACGAGGAAAACCAGTCAGAAAAAAAAGAACAATTTTTAGAGCCTCCATTGACTTCTATTGGGAAGACGTGCTCGTGCACGCGAAACCCACATTTCCCTAACGCACGCAAATAGCGTAGACAGAAAAACTCCAAATACCAGCGCTAGAAAATACATGATTTGATGCGTTAGACACAGCTAGGATAAATAGATCAAGAAATGACTATTTCACTATGGTGGATTTATGGATTTTACAGTTTGAATATTCACAACACCATTAAATTGTTTCACACTTTTAGATTACATCAACTACAAATCAACATCACTAGTAACAAATTTTTATTAAAATAAAATTACATTTAAACGGACCAAAAAATTCATTAAACTTTTCTGGATTCACAAACAGTACACAATGGGAAACACCTCTCATTTACATTTATTATTGCATTTCAGTTATTCAACTCATATGCTTGCAGCAACAGCATATCTACATAGGCTTAACACATGATCACTCATGGATGCACATACATTACTTTTAACATTCACTCATACATGTGCATTCAAATGATGGGGGAAAAACACATTACATTCTCTAGAGGAATCACAAAACACAACATATGGATTTTACTGTAATTTTAACATCATGATTCACTCACAATATACCATTAGGAATTACGTACAAGAACAACATCATTACACCAGATTACAGATGTCACTTTATGGGAAGGAACAACAATGCCACACCGCTATATAGAAGTCAGCATATATGGGACACAATCACAATATATACGTACATGTACATAACACGCATCACCCATCACGCAACCACAAAGCACACATTTAGATTTTATTCAGCACACAATAACAATGTAGCACAATACAACAACACAATGAGGATTTCAGAACTACATAGGCAGGTTAATAATATCATGACGTCATTAGAAGATTCAACCATACACATCACAGATTCACCACTGTACCGCCCCTTTCGGAACTTTAACACTCAATACTACAATACAACATATACGTAAACAACACTTTTGAACCGCATTATTAGGGAGATTTCAATGGGACAATTAAGAAATATTGTCAGATCGCAAATCACTTATATATATAATACTACAGATGACAGCCGGAAGTTATTCAGTATTAGTGCCATTTGAATGGGACGCATACAATATTGACTGCTCGGCAATCACTTATATATATAATACTACAGATGACAGCCGGAAGTGCTTCAGTATTAGTGACATTTTTATGGGACGCATACAATATTGACAGTTCGGCAATCACTTATATATATAATACTACAGATGGCAGACGGGAAGTTCTGAATAATTATTGCGATTTTAAAGGGACGCATACAATATTGACAGCTCGGCAATCACTTATATATATAATACTACAGATGACAGCCGGAAGTTATTCAGTATTAGTGCCATTTGAATGGGACGCATACAATATTGACAGCTCGGCAATCACTTATATATACAATACTACAGATGACAGCCGGAAGTGCTTCAGTATTCGTGCCATTTGAATGGGACGCATACAATATTGACAGCTCGGCAATCACTTATATATACAATACTACAGATGGCAGACGGGAAGTTCTGAATAATTATTGCGATTTTAAAGGGACGCATACAATATTGACAGCTCGGCAATCACTTATATATACAATACTACAGATGGCAGACGGGAAGTTCTGAATAATTCTTGCGATTTTAAAGGGACGCATACAATATTGACAGCTCGGCAATCACTTATATATACAATACTACAGATGGCAGACGGGAAGTTCTGAATAATTCTTGCGATTTTAAAGGGACGCATACAATATTGACAGCTCGGCAATCACTTATATATACAATACTACAGATGGCAGACGGGAAGTTCTGAATAATTATTGCGATTTTAAAGGGACGCATACAATATTGACAGCTCGGCAATCACTTATATATATAATACTACAGATGACAGCCGGAAGTTATTCAGTATTAGTGCCATTTGAATGGGACGCATACAATATTGACAGTTCGGCAATCACTTATATATACAATACTACAGATGGCAGACGGGAAGTTCTGAATAATTCTTGCGATTTTAAAGGGACGCATACAATATTGACAGCTCGGCAATCACTTATATATACAATACTACAGATGGCAGACGGGAAGTTCTGAATAATTATTGCGATTTTAAAGGGACGCATACAATATTGACAGCTCGGCAATCACTTATATATATAATACTACAGATGGCAGACGGGAAGTTCTGAATAATTATTGCGATTTTAAAGGGACGCATACAATATTGACAGCTCGGCAATCACTTATATATATAATACTACAGATGGCAGACGGGAAGTTCTGAATAATTATTGCGATTTGAAAGGGACGCATACAATATTGACAGCTCGGCAATCACTTATATATACAATACTACAGATGGCAGATGTTACTTTATCGTTTACAAACAATGTTGCAGCAACATTGATCGATCACATTCGATGCACATTATACACAACTATGCACTTTCATTCATGTTAGCCTGGAAGTGTGCTTGTTACTATAAGATCGCGTTTAAGAAATATTGATTACGCATATGAACATGCACTGTATGTGTGATATTTGACACTTTCACATTGAGATTCATTGGGGGAAAACAACATTTCAGCAAACAACCAAAAAAAACGCCCACTGTGAAAGCATTCGCGCCGCTCACATACAAACATGTGAATACAATTACAGCTCGGCAATCATTACAAACTCACTACCATTGGACTAATTGTACCATAAATCCCCCAAACAACATGACCAATGCATCACTTGTGATCCACATCAGATCAAGTGCTTACCTTGTTACGCTGTTTTGAAAGATGGATGACGATGACATGGTAGACGCTGCTGGTGGTGCTATTGGCGAACTAGCTGTTGGTCGAATCAGGCAGCCTCGGCGGCTCAGACTGAGACAAAGGGGTCATCTGGTTCGAGGTCCTCGTGTCTATAGGGTGAGACCCACCTTGGAAAACATGAGCGACTTTGAGGTTTATGATAAGTATCGGCTCGATCGCGAACAGCTCATTGGCCTTTACGAGCTTCTTAAACCTCATTTGGAGCCACGTATACAAATAAGGACTGCTGTTCCCCCCCCATGAGTAGGATGCTAAGCTGTCTATACGTCCTGGCCTCCGGGAGTTTTCAATCCGGAGAACTGTACATGCATGGCCTGTCTCAAGGTACATTCTCTGGGGTGTTTGATAACTTTCTGGACGCCATGGTACGTATCAGTAAGCAATACATAGGATTCCCACAGAATGATGGTGATTGGAGGCGCCTGAAGCGGGAATTCTTTGATATTGCTCAATTGCCCAATGTCTTGGGAGCCATTGATTGTACCCACATTGCGCTGCATGCTCTAATTGATGACTTGCCCTTCAGAAATCGCAAACATTTTCATAGCCTCAACGTGCAGTATGTTTGTGACGCACAGATGAGGATTATGCATGTGTGTGCGAATTTTGGAGGGGCTTGTCATGATGCCCGCATCCTCTTTCAGTCGTCCCTGTGGAGACAGTTTGAGGAAAGACAAATGCCCCCTGGTTATCTCGTTGGTGAGTATTTGTGCACAACATGGTTAATTAGTTTGACAATTGCCACTGTAGTTTTAAAATGTTATCGTCATGTTCAGCTATAGGATGCAATTTAACCATTTGTTATTTTCCGACGCTAATGTCTAGTTTTAGTTCAATGCAGATATGTAGCATGTCTTACCTTAAATGCTCAGATAGAGAATGCAATGTAACCATGTAGTTAGCATTTTACACAAGGTTTGTTTTTGGAGAAATACGCATATGTAGCATGTCTTAGCTGAAATGGGAAGATATTAGCTCATGCAATTTAACCATGTCATTGTCTCTTTCCGCTAATGTCTACTTTTAGTTCAATGCAGATATGTAGCATGTCTTACCTTAAATGCTCAGATAAGAGAATGCAATGTAACCATGTAGTTAGCATTTTACACAAGGTTTGTTTTTGGAGAAATACGCATATGTAGCATGTCTTAGCTGAAATGGGAAGATATTAGCTCATGCAATTTAACCATGTCATTGTCTCTTTCCGCTAATGTCTACTTTTAGTTCAATGCAGATATGTAGCATGTCTTACCTTAAATGCTCAGATAAGAGAATGCAATGTAACCATGTAGTTAGCACTTTACACAAGGTTTGTTTTTGGAGAAATACGCATATGTAGCATGTCTTAGCTGAAATGGGAAGATATTAGCTCATGCAATTTAACCATGTCATTGTCTCTTTCCGCTAATGTCTACTTTTAGTTCAATGCAGATATGTAGCATATCTTACCTTAAATGCTCAGATAGAGAATGCAATGTAACCATGTAGTTAGCATTTTACACAAGGTTTGTTTTTGGAGAAATACGCATATGTAGCATGTCTTAGCTGAAATGGGAAGATATTAGCTCATGCAATTTAACCATGTCATTGTCTCTTTCCGCTAATGTCTACTTTTAGTTCAATGCAGATATGTAGCATGTCTTACCTTAAATGCTCAGATAAGAGAATGCAATGTAACCATGTAGTTAGCATTTTACACAAGGTTTGGTTTAGGAGAAATATGCATATGTAGCATGTCTTACATGAAATAGGAAGATACAGAATAATATAGAACTAGATTTTTTGATTTTTAAGAAAAAATTTGTTACTGGATTATCGTGTACCAAACTTTTTATTTGACTCCAAATACTATTTTAAGGATTATGTTTGAATTATGTTCTGTTCATAATTTATAGGTGATTCTGGGTACATGAGCCGGCCTTGGCTCATTACCCCCTTGCGTAGCCCGACTGATGTGTCTGAGGAGCGCTACAATAGGGCTCATAAGAGAACCAGGGCGGTGGTTGAAAGGATGTTCGGGCTCCTGAAGATGAGGTTCAGGTGCCTGGACCGTTCTGGAGGAGCCCTCCAGTACAACCCAAAGAAGGTGGCTAAGATCGTTGTAGCCTGTAGCGTCCTGCATAATATTGCACAGCGGGCTGGGATGCTGCAGGCCGTCCCGGTGGACAGAGACCTCCTCAGAGATGAGGAGGATGATCCTGTTCTAGAGGGGCCATTCCGGGACGAGGGCCTCAATGTCAGAGTAGACATCATCAACCGCCACTTTAGACGGTAAAGAATAGAAGTTAGACTGGAGTATTTTCAATAGATGTGAACTCTAGGGAAATGACAAGTAGAGAATTGTGCAAACATGTTAGGATTGTTCATCAAATGATAAAAATATGTTTCATTTATTAATATAGGTGATGCTCTGGGCATTGGGTCCTGTAGCGAGTCTTTGCCACCTGGTTTTTAAAGAGGACATCAGATGGTAAGTATAAATGTATGGACTGTTGCTGGCATGAATTGTACACAAATACATCAAATGGCATACATTTTCTAAACTAGTATTTAGTTTACACATTACTTAAAATGTAAATACTCAGAAAGGGATCCTCTAGAATGACTATGGTTCAATGTCACACATTAGAGGTTTGTTCTGCTCAATATGACTCATCTTCACACTTGATAGAAAATAACACAAGATGCTACACACGCTTAGTAAGCTAGTGACAGAAATTTATTATGAAATGGGGGGTGGGAGAGGGGTACAGAACTGATTCACACACTTGTAGTAATTTTAATTAAACTTTTTCTTCCATTAGGGAGCTGACTTAATCTAAAGACTGAAAGGGAAGAATTAGAAGCCTGACAGTGAAGATTGCCCAGACTGACAGTGGGAAAAAGCCAAGATTGAAATTGAAGTATACCAATGGGATCATGTCTGGCATTATCTTTCCAATCTGATGACCTTGAAAACCATACAAAGACATGTTCACATGGTAAGTGCCAACTATTTGATAGAATAAGGCTGTGGAGACATCCTATTGGAGACACTTAGATGATTTTCTAATTTTTAGATGGTATTTCCCAGTCCTCTATTTAATGAACTGATGAATAAGACACCTATTGAAGATCAACTGTTTACCCCTGAATTGACTTTTAAAGACCATGCATTATCCAGGTTGGTGTACCAATGCATGCTAGTGAAGACTGTTGAATATTATTAGTTTACATACATTAGTCATATTTAGTTCTTAATTAGATATTTAGGGATCACAATCAGACACTTAGATGATTTTACTTTTTTAGATGGTATTTCCCAGTCCTCTAATGAACTGATGAATAAGACACCTATTGAAGATCAACTGTTTACCCCTGAATTGACTTTTAAAGACCATGCATTATCCAGGTTGGTGTACCAATGCATGCTAGTGAAGACTGTTGAATATTAGTAGCTTACATACATTAGTCATATTTAGTTCTTAATTAGATATTTAGGGATCACAATCAAACACTTAGATGATTTTACTTTTTTAGATGGTATTTCCCAGTCCTCTATTTAATGAACTGATGAATAAGACACCTATTGAAGATCAACTGTTTACCCCTGAATTGACTTTTAAAGACCATGCATTATCCAGGTTGGTGTACCAATGCATGCTAGTGAAGACTGTTGAATATTATTAGCTTACATACATTAGTCATATTTAGTTCTTAATTAGATATTTAGGGATCACAATCAGACACTTAGATGATTTTACTTTTTTAGATGGTATTTCCCAGTCCTCTATTTAATGAACTGATGAATAAGACACCTATTGAAGATCAACTGTTTACCCCTGAATTGACTTTTAAAGACCATGCATTATCCAGGTTGGTGCATGCTAGTTAAGAATCACAGGAAGAATGTTGATTATTGTTAGCTTACATACATTAGTCATACTTATTTCATCATTAGATATTTAGGGATCACAATCAGAAAAAGGAATACATATTATAGTTGATATAGAGGTATTTGAATGGACATGAAATATTACATTTATGTTCAGCATACATATATTATTGAAATGTGATATACATTATTATGTATAATTAGAAATTTGGATATTTAAATTTAATTTTTATTCCACAATATAATGGTGTATGTTTTTATTTTATTTTTAAATCAATTTAATAAATATCTTTAAAAAATGTTGAACAAAGTTAGAGCATAGACACAAGATGATTGTAAATGTATTTTATGAATATTTGACAACGTGTGTATTAACTTTGTTCAATTTTGTTTTTTTTTATTTCAGATTGGCATCTGATGACTTCCAGGAATATTTTTTTTTCATAAACTTTTTTTTTTTAAAATGTTAATAATAAACATTTTATTATTAAATACATTCTTTTGAACAGATTATAATAAATATCCATATAATCTGTCAATAAAAAAAAGTTTGACTCCCATGACTGGTAGTTGGCTATTTGACAAGCACATGCATAAGATCAAATAATGCATTAATTTTAGAAAATCAACTGATTCCGAGAATATTACATTAAACTATCTTTTTTAACATTAATTGGGGAGTGAGATCCATCGATGCTTTTCTTTTGAATTTCTTAGATGTTAAATTAATTTCGGATATGTAGTCAAAATTTCACAGAAATTATTTATTTTCACTTTTAAGAAGGGGAAGTGGTTCAATTACATTAAAGTGACAGTGTTGTTGAATGTAAAATTAATTTTATAAGATCTTGTATCTTCCTTAGGTATCTCAAAACATTATTTTCGAAATTATTTAAATTTTTACTTTTATAAATGGTAGGTCATTTAACTTGATATTTTTCACAAGCTAGTTATTGGATGCCAGGTTAATCGATGTAATTTTCTAGTGGAGTCATTTAACTATAGTTAGTAATATTATGTATTTTTTAAAATCTTACCTCTTGGGTTAGACATCAAATATCTCTATATAATTTTAATTCCCCTTTAGTTTATTTTGACAATGTTAAATCAACATTCCAAATGTTTTGGTCCTTAAAGGGACATTCACAAAGTATATTGTGTATAGATTTTTTAAAAAATAAAAAAATAATTTAAACATATTTAGAAAGTAATATAGAATTACATTCAGTCTTTAAATATACTTTTAAAAAAATACATCAATGCACATATCTTAGTCAATTACATAAGGCATCTATGTGCAACCAACAATCAGCATCAAAATAGCCTATGTAGATATGTATTTAATCCAAGAATATATATATAATTACAATCTAATGATTGAATAACAAAACATATTAAGTTGTTCAAATATTATAATCTTATACAAAATGCATACATAACATATAGCTTAATGTCCCTCTAAGCTGAAGGCTCCAAAATACCTCCTTTCCAAAATATATTTCAGTCAGTGTGTAAAACAATCCAGAAGTTAATCTAAATTTGCTTTACTCATATGTTAGACTAATTTAGCAAAAGGAAGGTGCCTATGTTTATGATATTTTAAGCATTATTGTGAAATGTTTCTTTAAAGGGACATTAAATCAAAATATACTTAAAGGGAGACAGTTAAAAAATTAATGATTTATACATTATGAATGAGTATTCTATTTTAAGCAACTTTAAAAATTGTCTCGTATTATGAATGCTCCTTGTGATGTTGCTATCATTACTTTAAAAAAAAGGCATTAAAAAGAGAATTTATTTGCTTCAGTACTCTGGACAGAACTTGCTTTTTTTGGTTGGATTAATTTATCCAACAATCATCAAGGACAACCCAGGTTTTTTGGAAACAATTGTCCGTAATCTAAAATATCATTATTGATTTGCAAAGAAAGATAACAAGATAACTGTTAACATTTGAGAATCGGATTAAATTATAAAGTTGATTAACATTTCATGCTCAATCTGAATCACCAACGCTAAATTTGTTTGGACAGTGTCCCTTTAAGAGATTTAAATAGTGTATTTACTTCTCTTCCTATCTTGACATACTTTGCTTGAAAAGCATATCGAGATAGGATCAGTAGATGAAGATTGGTGGATGCACAGAGATGCCTTATGTGATTGGCTCAACCATGTGCATTTAAATTTCTTCTGTTGAGGATATCTAAATACTAAGATAAATTGATTTACATTTTAAAGTCTAAACAATCTTCTATCTCTACAGATCATTTGATACAATTGTTTGTTTGTAATGTCTATTTAAAAATAAAGACGCCATTGCACAATAACATATATGAGCACTTCAGACAAATACAAGCTCGAGGTTTATTTGCTAATAACAAACAAACCTGTAGTTTAACATTTATAAACAGATTATCCAAGTTACTGACCTTATAACCTGAATTTGAACATTAAGAAATATTGCGTGGGAAACGCATCTTGAAACACCAGATTAGCATCTTTAAACATTAGTCTAATGTCACGCAATAGCACACAATCAATGTGCATTATAAATACATTTAATAGAGCAATGTCAATACTTCACAATAAGTCAACAAATTAATTTTATGAACAATAAAGACATACAATATTAAATGTGTATTTGTATTAAAGAAAAAGACCGTTATTAAACCGAGAAATGTCTACAACATTTAATAATGTGACAGTATTAGATTTTAAAGAGAAGTTAATCATTAATATTTAACGGATCACGGATATTAAATCTGCGTCACACATATCCGCATGACAGGCCCATGAGTTACTAATAAGTCTACATGAAAAATGAAGTTACAGCACCACCATGAGGTATGTGTAAGGAAGTTACTAAGATATGAAACATTAAGGAACGGCCAATCCGAGTTCATCACACAAACACAACTTGTATTAAAGAAAAAGACCGTTATTAAACCGAGAAATGTCTACAACATTTAATAATGTGACAGTATTAGATTTTAAAGAGAAGTTAATCATTAATATTTAACGGATCACGGATATTAAATCTGCGTCACACATATCTGCATGACAGGCCCATGAGTTACTAATAAGTCTACATGAAAAATGAAGTTACAGCACCACCATGAGGTATGTGTAAGGAAGTTACTAAGATATGAAACATTAAGGAACGGCCAATCCGAGTTCATCACACAAACACAACTTGAGTCAGGATGGTCTCACAGACATTCTAACAATATTTCAAACTTTTATCCAATCAGATGTACAAATAACTTGTCCCATGGTGCATCTCATGTTTACTTCACCATATAAAAGTCCATTACACGTTGCCATCTTTGTCAGTTCTCTAATGCCTGCAGGCAGTATATTCTTTTTTTTCTTAAAGAATTCTAAAACCCAGCAGGCATGTCAGTTCCCAGGTTCACCAAGGAGGAGAGCGCTGCACTGGTCCACGCCGTCAAGGACTTTTATCCCCAGCTGTTTGGGAATAAGAGGAGGTTGACAGATGCGCATGTTAAGAAGGCCCTCTGGGAGTCTATCACCAATGCGGTTAGATTGGTGTGTGACGTCCAGAGGACCCAGGATCAGATCATGAGGAGATTTGGAGATATGAGGTTGCGGTTATCAAAAAAAGTCAACCTCATAAGGGACTGGGTACAAGCCCGTAAAAGAGGTGGCAAAAGAGAGGCCCCGCGGAAACTGTACCTACTCCCTTATGAGGTGACTTTATGCGAGCTCCTCAATCTCCTGGTCCCCAAAAGATTTAGATCCTCGCCATCCTCGGCCTCCTCTTCTTCCCTCCCAGCTGCGGGATCTGAAAGTCCTGATGCGGGGGCCAGGGCAGCTGCTTCTCCGTCCGGTGGCCTGGGAGGAGATGGAGAATCTGAACAAGGTAATTATCCAACTTCATATAATGGGCGCCATGTACTAAGGCGTCAATTTTTTCGCACAGACCGTATCGAAATAACCCGCCGGCATTCGCACCATGCGGATGGCACTTCGTTACATGAATGTACTAAAAACCAAGCCGTAAAATTTTGCGTCTATTGTGTGTCGAAGACAATCGGATTATTGATAACTTTGAAGCTTCGTTCGGCGCGAAAGAGCAAAGTTAAGAAGCAGTCTGCGACCTGATTGGTTTAGTTCTTTACCCACGTGACGATCTAGGTGACACTGATTATTTTCATGTTATGGTCACACACCATCTGAACATTGAGGGAATGGTACTGTTTTCTGTTCCAGAAAACTTCCTCACGTTCTCTGGATGGTTTGACTGCAACATGGGTGCAATCGATGGCTCCAAGTACATTGGGCATTCCGGCCATTCTATAAAAATTAGACTTCACAGATTGCCATTCTTCTGGAGTCGATGGAAGGCACACGTACCTTGGAAAGACGACCATCAAAGCATCAATAACTTTGGTTAGGTGCCTCGAAAAAGCAGACTGGCTGATGCCAATTATAACGCTAGACACAGCTTGGAATGAACCGGTGGCAAAAAAGTGTAAGGCTGCCAACAGTTTTAATAGTCCGGGTATGGCTTGTGAACGCGCTGTCATTGGTTCAAGGTATTCTGCTATTTCATTGTAAAGTTGCATAATAGCTTCTCTATCCAAACGGAATCTCTGGATAATCTCTCGATCAGAAATGCTTTCCAAACCCATACGTGGAAGGAAAACTCTAGGGACTCTAATTCTTCTACCTCTCCTTCTCTGCAAGTTGTTAACTGGTGCCTGTATAGCCCTTCTTCCTCGTAATTGAATTAATCGGAAAAGAAACATGTGTAAAACTGTCTCTATCTTCATTCACTGATCCAAAAACCAATAATGCTACAATAGTAGTCTAGTCCTTTCACTTAAGTACTTCTACCTGGCGTCAGGTTGATACCCCCTATAGTTTTCTATTGTATTCGCTACCTAAATGGTCCCGAAGCAAATCACGCGAAGTTACAGTGAAAGTTGGAGCGGGCGGATTAGTTGTAACATTCATAATTTCCGATTACAGCGAATTTACGTGCGATCGAACATGTAGTAAGTGGAAAAAGGCTTCGGAACGATGAGTTGAGTAAAATTACGATCGCTGATGAAAAATAGTGGTTTTTCGAGCAGATCGCAGATTGATACATACGAGAAGCAGATCGTGAGCGAATTTTGACGCGGAAATACAGACGGACGGTCACTTCGAAGCTTAGTACATGGCGCCCAATATCTTAATATTTGTTATTTTTATCAAAAAATGTGTATATAGTCAGATACTAAACCTATCCAGATCTCACAACATACACTACATATGATGTTTAGATATCTGATTTTAGATTAGTGATACATGAAATAGGAATGATGTGTCTTGCGCTCTACAGAATATGCGTCACAGAGCGAAAATGGAATTTCGCATCCACGTTAACATGGCTTTGCTGTAAGTGGCATTGCTTTATACATGTTGGTCAAATGACGGAAGCGTTATTCTGCTTGGAATCATTGCGCAATGATCGCGAAAATGGAATTTCGCATCTACGTTAACATGGCTTTGCTGTAAGTGGCATTGCTTTATACATGTTGGTCAAATGACGGATGCGTTATTCCGCTTGGAATCATTGCGCAATGATCGCGAAAATGGAATTTCGCATCTACGTTAACATGGCTTTGCTGTAAGTGGCATTGCTTTATACATGTTGGTCAAATGACGGATGCGTTATTCCGCTTGGAATCATTGCGCAATGATCGCGAAAATGGAATTTCGCATCTACGTTAACATGGCTTTGCTGTAAGTGGCATTGCTTTATACATGTTGGTCAAATGACGGATGCGTTATTCCGCTTGGAATCATTGCGCAATGATCGCGAAAATGGAATTTCGCATCTACGTTAACATGGCTTTGCTGTAAGTGGCATTGCTTTATACATGTTGGTCAAATGACGGATGCGTTATTCCGCTTGGAATCATTGCGCAATGATCGCGAAAATGGAATTTCGCATCTACGTTAACATGGCTTTGCTGTAAGTGGCATTGCTTTATACATGTTGGTCAAATGACGGATGCGTTATTCCGCTTGGAATCATTGCGCAATGATCGCAAAAATGGAATTGCGCATCCACGTTAACATGGCTTTGCTGTAAGTGGCATTGCTTTACACATGTTGGTCAAAATGATATTTGAATTATTATATATGTGAAGAATACAGTATTCTTATTTTCAATATTATACATAATAAAAAAAGAAGAATCCAAATAAATTATAACATATGCCCATCAATTGATGATTATGAAATAACAACAAAAAATAATTAAAGCTACAGTAAACAACACAACTGATTGAAAATAAGAGTACAGGATATATTTATCATGAATTTAATTGAGGAAACAATTAACTCATGGGACTACCAAAGGATTAATAGTTTTAAATTGATTTGTTAATAATGTAAAGATTTTAAACATGGCATGATTTGTATTAATGATATGCAATCCTCATTTAATATATTACAGATATGGATGTTGCTGCTGGATCCTTAAGGCAGGGCTTGTCACAGTATGGTATGTCTCATTTTAATTGACATTTGTCTTAGAAACATGGACAGAACATTACATACTAAATCCACATTGTTCAATATTTATATGTAATGTCCCTTTAATAGATGAAAATTAAATAATTCTTCGGATATCCTTAAATAACATATTAGATTTGAATTGCATGCTCAATCCCATTCATTACATCAACATATGGAGTAGAGAATTCATTAACACCAACATTGTCAAATCAATAAAATTTTATATTAAAGGGATACTGAGCTAAAATTATTAATGTTGTCATTCAGATAGAGTATGCAATATTAATAAACATTTAAATATAATACTATAATCATATGTGAAATATTCTATTGCTAAATTTATTTTAAAATCAAGAATGTACATTTATCTGCAGCTCAATTTTGGTTGACCAACCGTGGTTTTTATTGATGATTGGTGGATACCTTCAACAAACAATATTTATGGAATCCAATATTGCTTATCTGACTTTAAGATTAAAATGTAGCAACATTAAAATTAAAATAGGAGTCAATGTTAAATCATTTTGAACAGTTTGAACAGTAAAATCAATGATTGAAATAAATCAGGTCAGTGTCCCTTTAATAAACAATAGATTCATTCATCTTTACATTCTTTGGATTAAACAATATTGATATATAATTCACATATTCACTGTTGGAGTTACTTTATAGATATCAGCATACTCTAACAGCACCATGATTACATTTTTGTACTAATCAATTTTGTTTTGTATTGTGATCAATATGTGTTGTGTCCTAAACAAGATTACTGTACATTGCACAAATGGCTCGATGTGCCACATGTCTTTGTTTATATTTGTCAACAGCTGTTCTTCAAAATGTGGTTTGTGTGTATTCTTTGATGAACATTGATCAATGGGTATATTTAGATATGCAATAGCATCGTATGAGATGAGTTTGATGTCTAATATAGTCAGAAATTAAACATATGTTCAATACATCATTTTTAACAGAATCCCCTTGATTCAATCAAGCAATTTTTTGTTTAATGACTGCTCTATTCTTCACATTTTAAAGTTGATTAAGCATAAAATTCGATACAGATGTGATTTAGTGATATCCCAAATGTGTTTACTAATATATATTTATATCATTCATAGAGAGAGTTGGTGTGGGGAGCCCACAGGAATCCAGCAGTGACACAGATCCGCCTTTGCGGTCCCCTGGTAAGTCCATTGACTCATTTATATGTCATTGAAGGTGTCTTGGTAATCAATATTATGAGCATGATTCTGATGAAGCATAACATTTGAAACAAACATATAATTTTCTCTTCTGATTATATATTAATTTTCTTTGAATATTGAAAGATTAATAATTACAACTTTATTAGTCTACACCTTTGTTATTCAGAAGATGTATAGCATATGTTTGTTTCCATGTTCATTTTTGACAACAGTCATCAAGTGATACACACATGAGAAATCTTAAATGTTCTATGTACTATGCTTTTCTGATTTAGAAATTAATACAAACAATACATTGAAAATCTGAATCATTGAGAATAACATATCTAATGTAATTTGTATGCTCCATCAAAATGATGTAAATCATAACTTTGGGTGTGTATATCTTTAATGCAACATTGATGTGTGTCTTTGAACAACAGTAACATATGTTATAATATCTGATCTTAACGTGTACACAACATGTTATGTTTTACAGAGATTGATTTAACATGTGTGTCAGAGGAGGAAGAGGCTGCCTTGGAGTCTGATGGTATGTGAAATATATCTATCATGTTTCCAACATGTTGCTTTATTTGAAATCATTTTATTGAAGACGTTCAAAGTCTACAGCTTTTGCACTTTAAAAAGGAATATTATTTGTCTGTTCAAATACACTACTGCCCCCTTTCTATATCAGGCAACATGAAAATATATATTTTTTTAAAAATGTATAATTCATGCCATCATTATGTCACATGCATATTCCAGGCCAAAACACAATAATAATGTTATAATTGTACAGACAGTAATTGATATTCATCTGAGTGCCTATATGCATACCATATCCTCATTTCATAATTGTTTACAAATTCAAACACACTTCGAAGTATATTGAAAACATAATCAATTTGAAATGCGTTGATTTGATTTCATGATGTATGAGATGTTAATATATGTTATTTTTTTTTTCAGATGGATGGGCCACTTCTGGTCATCTGGTTTCTGCCCCTGCCCAGTCCCCTGCCCCTGCCCAGACCCCTGCCCCTGCCCAGACTCCTGACCATGCCCAGACCCCTGCCGGCCCTTCCCATTCGTCATATCCTGTCCCTCCCAAAAAACGCCCCTACACCCCCCTTCGCCGCTCTCCCCGTATTATGGGCCGTACAGCTGCCCAGACCCAAACTCACCACTCCCCAGCTGTACGGCCTACCCCGGAGCAGCAGCTCATCCCTCCCCAAGACAATCCCATCCCTCCCCAAGACAATCCCATCCCTCCCCCCTGTCTCAACCTTCATTGTCCTGGGTGTCGGATTGTCCTTCCCAGGCACAGCTGTAAGTATCATTCAAAATCAACATTATAAGATACTTAAAGGTACACTGAAGGTAAATATTTTATATTGTGATTCAAATAGAGCATGCAATGTTAATCAAATTTATAATTTAATACTCTTATGAATTATTCTTCATTCTCTTGCTATCTTTATTGAAACAAAGAAATGCCTAGAATAATTTTTAAATAGAAAATAATTGTGGACATCATTTCTTTATTGTTGGATGAATGTATCCATCAACCAGCAGGGACAAACAAAGTTGATAAACAAATATGGCCTGCCCTACAAACCGACATTCTTGCATTCAAAATCTAGCGAGAGAATTCTAACAAACATTTAAAGAATATGTGTAATTTTTAAATATTTGTAATGTCATGCTCTATCTGAATCAGTCAATTAAATATTTATGTTCAGTGTCCCTTTAATTTGATATCACTACATATACCAATCACCACTACTTGGATCCAACAATTTATGTACAAATGTTGATACATTATTTCTTGTCTAACCCAGTGGGAATGTAATTTCTTCAGGTTGCTATGTTTACACAGCTTGTCCTCAACGCCAAAATGTTTAAGGATAGGTGTGCCTACCACAGTATAATTAAAATAGTTAAATTGCTAATGTAAGTACAATGTAAATCCTTTAACAAGATTTTATACACTCAAGCTGTATAAGTGGATCATCGAAAACCAATTAAAGGGGACAACATGTTTGAGTAAACTGTCCCTTTAATGATTTCAGTCTGTCTGAATAACATATTTCATGTGTAAAGAATCAATTAAAACTAATTGATGTAAAGAATGATTTGTCTTTATGATGACAATGTATCTTTGCTTATTTTTTCGTCTGTTGTGTAATTATCCTTAATATTTAATTTATTCTTTATTTTAGGCTGTGACTCAGCATGGCTCATGCTAGAAGGTCTAGCACGAGTGGAGCAGGCCGTGCTGAGGAACGCAGCTGGCCTGAGAGGGATGAACGACGCCATGCAGGCCCAGCTCCGGATTCAGGACTTGACTCTGCGTGAAATAATGCGATTAAGGTCAAGGCCTGAATCTGGAGCTGGACATGCACAGGACAATGAAGAGGATGACCAGTAATTGGAGGATCTGGAGATGCTCCAAGGTCGCAGATAAGAATCCTCTGACCACATGTTGATGTTTTGTTTTATTGTTGCCATTTGGCCTTTTTCAAAGTTTATTGTTGTGCCTGTTGCACTCTTTTACCTTGTCATATGGCTCCAATGGGGCTATGGTGGCCCTTGGCAACTCTCTTCATGGACTGTGATGCACTCTGTTACCTTGTCATATGGCTCAAATGGGGCTATGGTGGCCCTTGGCAACTCTCTTCATGGACTGTGATGCACTCTGTTACCTTGTCATATGGCTCAAATGGGGCTATGCTGGCCCTTGGCAACTCTCTTCATGGACTGTGATGCACTCTGTTACCTTGTCATATGGCTCAAATGGGGCTATGGTGGCCCTTGGCAACTCTCTTCATGGACTGTGATGCACTCTGTTACCTTGTCATATGGCTCAAATGGGGCTATGGTGGCCCTTGGCAACTCTCTTCATGGACTGTGTGTGGTATACCTTTAACTCTAACCCCTCCTATTTGGTCTCCACCCTATTTAAGGACTACCTGTAACACTCATTTACTGCCTGATTATTGAAGTCATAGCTACTCTGTTGTAGCTTTCCTTATTTCAGGTCTCCTATTGCTTGTATCCTGTGCAAAGTGGTTTACTATGTTTACTTTTGCTTCATCTTGAATCTCTTACGATCTTATCGTTACTTTGTCATTACCGAGTCTGGATCATTCAACGGCCGGATCTACTTTTTCACCGCTACCCGGAAGTAAGCCGCATTCACACACGCTGCCTGTCCCAGACACGGATCTTCCAATGCGGTAACAGAATAACCACGGTCCTCAAGGTGGTAACGTACACGAACAAAGCTAAAGCCTTTAAACTTCAAACCTGTTTGTTTTTTGTCACCATTCTGAATTATTGGGCATATCCTATTACCTGCAACATCCAATATAAACAAACATTGTGTGTCTGTGGAATGTTTGAACTTGTAAATATTTTAGGCTGTGTGTGATTGCGTGAAGTAAAAAGGATCAATTGTTTCTACCATTTCAGATTCTGAGCGTGTCAGTATTTCTTTATCATCTGTGGCCTCCGTTTACATATATATATATATCGAACATAAGATATATATTATATTAATAAATCCTTATGTTTATTAACACTTAAGTCAGTAGTTAATATATAAATTCATCATATATTAAATGTCTCATATTGTTTAATCAGGCTACATAGAAGTTGTTTTCTGATTACTACAAAAAAGAGCAACAAGCTCTAATTTTAGGGCTAACCTTTATAACAAATGTACAAATGCTTGTTTACTGAAATACAAAGCTCAGAATACCACATAATAATCAGGCCAAAAATCGTATTTTGAAATAATTATCATTATGGATCCTAATGAAATAAAAAAGGAGTTTAATAATGTCTATCTTAAACTTGATTATTTAGCAAGAGCTGTGACTGAAGTACAGACTGAAAATGCTACACTTAAAACTATAGTTAAAGATTTTGTTACACAAAAGCCTCATGACCCACCTGAACCTCATATTAATTATCCACAACCTTTTTCAGGGAAACGTTCTGAGTTCAGGGAATTTAAGAATGCCTGTAATTTATTATTTTCTCTTAGACCTAAGACTTATCATACTGAGCGGATTAAAGTATGTACCACAATATCTTTCCTACAAGGTGAACCCAGGACTTGGGCTAATAGGTTTTTTGAAAACAATAACCCTATCCTGGATTCATTACAAGATTTTTTTTCTGCTTTAACAAGTCTATATCAAGACTCAAATTCTCAAATAAATGCTGAAACGAGATTGAGGTCTTTAAAACAGGGTAAGAGAAATGTGGAAGATTATACCACTGAGTTTCAGATGTGGGCAGAGGACTCTCAGTGGAATGAAATCAGTTTGAAGAATCAATATCGTTTAGGTTTATCTGAAACACTCAAAGATGAACTTTCCCGTCTTGAGATCCCAGATACCCTTGAGGGTCTTATTAAATTAAGTACATCTTTAGATCGTCGTTTGAGAGAAAGGAGGGCAGAGAGGGCCTCTTATGATACCCCATCCAGAAAACCTTACCAAGTCACAACAAGTCATGACAGAGCTCATGGCAGTGCTACCCCTATGGAGATTGGTGTTCTTAGAGGACCTCTGCCACCAGAGGAAAAAATTAGAAGGAGGTTGGAAAATCTCTGTTTATACTGTGCTCAAAAAGAACATGTAGTATCTACTTGTCCTTTGTTGAAAAAACAAAAGAATGGTAAGACAATAACCAGTGACTTTATTTACAGCATAGCTAATGATACACACATGACTTTGTCCATTTCTTTACAGTGGGACCAGAAAAATATCCAAACCAAGGCATTAATTGATTCAGGAGCATCCGGAAATTACATTGATTCCACTTATGTAAATAAAAATCGAATACCTATTATTTGTAAACAAAATCCTGTGTCTATTAAGTTGATAGATGGTTCATTAATAGAACAAGGACCTATTACACATCATACTGTTCCCCTGCTTGTAACATCATTGCAGGGACACACTGAATATTTATCTTTTGATCTCATATCCATACATCAGCATACTCTCATCCTAGGCTATCCTTGGTTGAAGAAACACAACCCACACATAAATTGGGTTTCAAATAAGGTAACATTAGATTCTGCTTTTTGTTTAAACACTTGTTACCCACATCAAACCATAGCGTCACTTGATATTGGTTTACCCTCGTGTTATCAGGATTTGGCAGAAGTATTTAATTTAAAAGAGGCAGAAAACCTTCCACCCCATAGGGAATTTGACTGTCCTATCGATATAATACCTGGTTCCAAAATCCCTCATGGTAAGATCTATCCTCTCTCTCAAGAGGAACTCCAGTATATAAGAAATTACCTAGACGAAAATTTACGTAAGGGATTTATTTCACACTCCACATCCCCTGCAGCTGCAGGAATGTTTCTAGTAAGAAACAAGGATGGTACCATAAGACCTATTATTGATTATAGAGCATTAAATAACATCACAATAAAAAACAGATACCCTTTACCTTTAATACCTGAACTTTTGGAACGTCTAACTGGTGCAACTATTTACACCAAATTAGATTTAAAGGGAGCTTATAATTTGATTAGAATCAAAGAAGGTCACGAATGGAAAACGGCATTCAGGACCAGATATGGCCTTTTCCAATATAATGCAATGCCTTTCGGTCTGAGTAATGCTCCGGCAACTTTTCAGTTTTTTATAAATGAGATCTTTCGTGACCTGATAGACGTTTGTGTCATAATATACCTTGACGACATCTTAATTTATTCTAGAACACCACAAGAACATGAAAAACATGTACGCTGGGTATTAACTCGTTTAAAAGAACACAAACTATATGCTAAACTAGAAAAATGTTCCTTTCATGTCACAGAAATAAAATTCTTGGGTTATATCATTAGTCCCAACAAAATACAAATGGATCCGGAGAAAGTATCAGCAATTCTAAATTGGCCTACTCCTACTTCCACAAAATCTGTACAAAGATTCATTGGTTTTGCGAATTTTTATAGGAAGTTTATAAAAAATTTCTCTTCTATCGTTAAACCATTAACAACACTTACTAGTGAAAACAAAGATTTAAGTGGACAGAATCCGCTAGTATTGCCTTTAATAAATTGAAAGAATATTTTACTACAGCACCCATTCTAGCTATGCCAGATTTTGATTTAGAATTTATCCTTGAAGTAGATGCATCCGACTCAGGTATCGGTGCAGTTTTATCACAACAAGATAAGAACAAGACTGAGATTCATCCTATTGCTTTCTATTCAAAAATGTTAACTAGCGCTGAGAAAAACTATAGCATAGGAGATAAAGAACTTCTAGCTATAAAACGTGCCCTAGATCACTGGAGACATTTATTAGAAGGTTCTAAATTACCTTTTAAGATTTATACCGACCATAAAAATCTTGAATTTCTAAAAACAAGTAAGACCTTGTCTGCAAGACAAGCAAGATGGTCTATATTCTTTGATCGTTTCAATTTTCTTTTAACCTACAGACCGGGACACTTGAATACCAAAGCCGATGCTCTCTCTAGACTACATGAACAAGACAGTCATAATCAAATTAACCAAATCATTCCAAAAGAAAAAATTATAGGTTTACTAACACCTTTAGAAGAGGAGATATTAAAAGAATTAAAAAATGACCCACCACATGGAATAGATTGTCAAAAAGATTCCAATACTGGTCTTTTTTATCATAATTCTAAACTATATATCCCCAAACAAATTAGATCTTCTATTCTTAAACAAACCCATGATGGGACACTAGCGGGTCATCCAGGTATTTCTAAAACTATAGACCTAACCAGGAGAAATTATTGGTGGCCACTCATGGATACCTATATTACAAATTATGTAAAACATTGTGATACCTGTGCCAGAAACAAGTTAGCTCACAAAAGACCATCAGGTCTTTTATCTCCTCTGCCTATTCCTGACAAACCCTGGAGTACCATATCAATGGACTTTATTGTCGAGTTACCTGAATCCCACCATTACAATACTATTTTAGTTGTCATTGACCATTTAACAAGACTGGCTCATTACATTCCCCTAAAAGGTCTCCCTACAGCTTTCACTACAGCTCACGTTTTCCTAGACAATATAGTTCGCTTACATGGACTGCCTAAAGTTATTATAACTGATCGTGGTACACAGTTTACCTCTAATTTTTGGAGATCCTTATGTAAGCTAATCAAGATTGATTCAAGATACTCAACCGCTTTTCACCCTCAGACAAATGGCCTTACAGAACGACTCAACCAAACCCTTGAACAATATCTTCGTTGTTATATATCTCATCTGCAGGATGACTGGTCATCTTATTTACCTTTGGCAGAATTCTGTTATAACAATACTACTTCTTCATCAACTAAACTATCCCCATTCTTCGTTACTTATGGATATCATCCTACTACCATTTCCTTGTCCTCTCAACAAGTGAACTCTCCCTCAGCATTGGATTTCGCAACTACTCTACAAGAAAGACTTAACATCCTGAAAAAACATCTTTCGGAAGCTAAAGATTATCAAAAAAGGTTGTATGATACCCATCACACTGCTAGCCCGGCTTATCAGATTGGAGATTTAGTACTACTCTCGACAAAGAATCTCAAACTTTCAGTTCCTAGCAAAAAGTTAGCAAATCAATACTTGGGTCCTTTTAAGATTTCTAAAATAATCAACCTCAATGCTGTGAGATTAGAGCTTCCCCAGGATTTTAAGATTCACCCCTCTTTTCATGTCTCTTTGTTAAAGCCATATCTTCCTTCACCTCAGTCCCTCTCCTTGACTCGACCACCTCCAATACTCATTGATGATCGAGAGGAGTATGAAGTTGAAGCTGTGTTGGATTCTAGGATCCATAGGCGGAGGTTGGAGTACCTTGTGAAATGGAATGGTTATGGTTCGGAGGATAACTCTTGGCAGCTTCATTCTGATCTTCGCACTCCCCGTCTTCTACGAAATTTTCATCGCCGCTATCCTGAGAAACCTAGTTTGGAAACCCCTGGGGTGCTTCCTTGAAGGGGGGGAGATGTGGTATACCTTTAACTCTAACCCCTCCTATTTGGTCTCCACCCTATTTAAGGACTACCTGTAACACTCATTTACTGCCTGATTATTGAAGTCATAGCTACTCTGTTGTAGCTTTCCTTATTTCAGGTCTCCTATTGATTGTATCCTGTGCAAAGTGGTTTACTATGTTTACTTTTGCTTCATCTTGAATCTCTTACGATCTTATCGTTACTTTGTCATTACCGAGTCTGGATCATTCAACGGCCGGATCTACTTTTTCACCGCTACCCGGAAGTAAGCCGCATTCACACACGCTGCCTGTCCCAGACACGGATCTTCCAATGCGGTAACAGAATAACCACGGTCCTCAAGGTGGTAACGTACACGAACAAAGCTAAAGCCTTTAAACTTCAAACCTGTTTGTTTTTTGTCACCATTCTGAATTATTGGGCATATCCTATTACCTGCAACATCCAATATAAACAAACATTGTGTGTCTGTGGAATGTTTGAACTTGTAAATATTTTAGGCTGTGTGTGATTGCGTGAAGTAAAAAGGATCAATTGTTTCTACCATTTCAGATTCTGAGCGTGTCAGTATTTCTTTATCATCTGTGGCCTCCGTTTACATATATATATATATATCGAACATAAGATATATATTATATTAATAAATCCTTATGTTTATTAACACTTAAGTCAGTAGTTAATATATAAATTCATCATATATTAAATGTCTCATATTGTTTAATCAGGCTACAT
Organism: Bombina bombina; assembly: GCF_027579735.1. NCBI lineage: Eukaryota > Metazoa > Chordata > Amphibia > Anura > Bombinatoridae > Bombina > Bombina bombina. Next base: position 1,064,365,931 of record NC_069504.1, on the reverse strand, counting down.
AGAAGTTGTTTTCTGATTACTACAAAAAAGAGCAACAAGCTCTAATTTTAGGGCTAACCTTTATAACAAATGTACAAATGCTTGTTTACTGAAATACAAAGCTCAGAATACCACACTGTGATGCACTCTGTTACCTTGTCATATGGCTCAAATGGGGCTATGGTGGCCCTTGGCAACTCTCTTCATGGACTGTGATGCACTCTGTTACCTTGTCATATGGCTCATATGGGGCTATGGTGGCCCTTGGCAACTCTCTTCATGGACTGTGATGCACTCTGTTACCTTGTCATATGGCTCAAATATTCCTTATTTTTACAATATTATTTCTAAACGTTGTTGATGTTTTCTTACATAATAATAAAAGACATGTCATTGCACGATTCTTTGTCCTCATTCTTCATGTTATTTTTTGAAAGCTCTAGTTTATCTTGTTGATCCTTAAAGGGACCTACCAAAAATACTTTTTTTTACAAAAATCATATATGTAAGACAATTGTAAATGACTTTAAGATTAACATCTCCAATGTAATCTTATTATTTGTCTTTATATATTTTTCTCTTAGCTTTATCATTGCATGATTATGATTAGCATAGTAATTGTTTTATATATGTATATATAGATTGTTATTTGTGTATATATGTATATTTAAATTTTCACATCCATGTGTGTATTTTAAAACTCTGCATGAATTGATGCTCCTTTAACAAATGATCTGAGGATTGATACAATGATATAATCCCTGTAAATTTTTCATTTTATTTAAAAAGTATTGTCTATGTGTATCCTCTTTTTAAAACAAAAAAAACATGCCCCTTTAAGTGATGGTGAGCACAATTGTTAATGAATGTATTTCCATTTCTAAAGCGTTTTTGTCCTTTTTACATGAACAAGGACATATAATCTTATTAATAAACAATCTTATTGTAATGTTGACAGCACATGTATTTCATTTTCAATTCTATCTATATAAAAGTAACCAAATCAATCTCTGTGTGTAATGCGCATATTTTAGATGATGAATATTTGTTAACAAATATGTTAACAAAATACTTCTCCTCCCATATATGGCTATAGGTAGGCTGACCATTTTTAAACTTGAATAAATGACACGTTTAATCAATCCATGTATAATTATTGTTATTCCCAAACAATCAAAACATATCTTAAAACATCAATGGCATATGTATTTCTCATGTGTATCTTTTAAATGTTAAAGATATACACCATAGCTATAGTTCAAGGGACAGTCAAGTCTGAAAAGATGCTTCATGATTTCGTGACATTCCTAGATAGCAATCTAGACACATACTAGTTCCTAAAATATAAATATGTTTCTTAGTGATATGCCAAGCTGTCAACTGAGTCCTTGTATTGGCTGCGGTTTTTCAGCGATCTCGGATGCGCCATGTTGATTAAGACGTCACCTGCCAGGCTGTCCAATGATTCCTTGTATTGACTGACGTTCTTACGTGATCAAGAATGTGCCTTTTATTGGATGGCGTTTTGACGCGATCAAGGATGCGCCTTTTTTTTGGGCGTTCTTACGTGATCAAGAATATGCCTTTTATTGGATGGCGTTCTTACGTGATCAAGGAAACACCATGTTAAGACGTCACCTGCAAAGGTAAAAAAACGTCTGATTGTATTACGTAGTCCCGCAATATTTGTTTGTGCACGTTAAACACGTTTGTGACTGCAGCCAATTTTAATAACCTTGCGAATATGGATTTTTTGCATCATGTTACATTGTTAACCCGTAGCTGATAAAGACCACCAAATTCTCTTTTGCTGGATGTCTGGTTGAATAAACGAACGAAAGCAAAATGTTTTCATGCATATGATATTTCGAGGCAAGTGCAAATCTCTATAGTCCATGTTGTTTAATATGTTTGTCAACAATATGTTCCTTTTTCAGAAAAATGACTGTTGTGTTTAATGTTAAAGATATCTAATTCATAAATATGCGCTATTGTGTTAGAATCAAGTAATCAATATGCATTTATCTTTATCATATGCTAAATATATGATGCCGACTTCTTCTAAATGTAATTTCGTTGTATATTTTATTAAAGGTTCATTAGACACTCACATTATAAATGAAATCTTTTAATTTGGTCTCTAGTTAGATAGTCCATTGTTTAAGAAATACACGTTTCATTTTGCTTCTGTTCAAATAAAATGTAATTAATTATCAGACTCCTCGCCAAGCCTCTAAGTTTCATGTGAGTACCATCTCCAGCTTTCTCCTGTTTTGTGTATGATGGTGTATTGTCTTGTTTTACGGTTGTAATGGGGGTTCATCTATATTTTCAATAGAGATAACCCGATTTTCTTAGAAAGTGTTTGAAACTTTGTAATATTGATATCAGTATATGTTAATCTTGTTGTTTGTAGTAGTGTCTATTACATACAGTTCTGTTAAAAAGATAGTATACTGTCCCTTTAATGCAAATGTTTATTTTTGTATCATGTATGAGTTCCACATTGGTTAATATCCAAATATATTATTGTTAGCATATTCCCCCCCCCCACACTCCTAAAAGGACTTTAAACCATATTCATTGTTAAAACAAATGTCTTTCTGAAAATAAATGAACACAATAATGTCTCTTTAAGAAAATAGACTTTATTTATCACGTCAATATAAATCTGTTTTCAATATTTATTGTTTGAACAAGTACATGTAGATATACCAACAATCTTCAAATATATGTTAGGATATGTAATTTTGTTAAAGGGACAGTTTAGAAAACAAATAATGTTTTGCATTATTCTAAAAGTCAATGTTGTAATATCAATGATATCAAAGTTTTCTCACCAATTAATCATTTGTCTGTGTTTATTTTAATTTGCTAGCTAAACCTATGAGGTTCGTGTGCTGATTTCTTCGAGCTTGAAGAATGCATGTAATCATTATACAATTTGACCACTAGAGGGCATTTGGATAGCATTTGTATATGTTAAACCTTGTGCTCATACAGCATATTCTTGAACATGTATTGATCATTGATATCTAAAATGTTGTTAGGTCAGAACAACAAATAAGTGTTCATTTTTCATAGTCATAGATACAAGGGTAAGCACATAAATCACACGTATTTCTCCATGTTTTGTTGTTTCCAACTTGATAATGCGTAATACAGTGTTTTCTTTGTAATCAATAATTTTCTGACTGTCCCTTTAAGCTGTGTTATTGGCATTCAAACAGTAATATGCCATCATGGATAATTGTAAGGGTAATTTTGTTTGCGATTCGGGAAACAGTTTGGACATCACATCACAGAAACCAATCAATATCATGAACAAGGATAGGTATGTGATGATGTGGTTTTCACACACTTATAACCCACACTCTGCAAACAATCTGCCTCCATGGACCCGGTCCCATAGAAGTCGATTATATACAGAGTGTGGTCCACAAGTGTATGAAAACCACATCATCACATATCTATCCATTACACATTAAATAAAAAAAACATTAAACATGAAAACAAATACTTACTTCCTCTTCCTTCCCCTCTTCCCACGGGGCTGAGGCTCTGGGAGGGGCAACTGCCGACTCTGACGAGTTCTCCTTGGAGATGTTGTGGGAAGAGTGGAAGGAAGAGTACTGGGACGACCAAGGTGAGGAGGAGAAGATTGCTCAGCAGCAGGAGAAGATGGCCCAGCAGCCGGAGGCCCAGCAGCAGGAGGCCCAGCAGCAGGAGGATCAGCAGCAGGAGGATCAGCAGCAGGAGGATCAGCAGCAGGAGGATCAGCAGCAGGAGGCCCAGCAGCAGGAGGCCCAGCAGCAGGAGGCCCAGCAGCAGGATGCAGACCAGCATGCGCCTCCCGGATGAAATTAAACATCTCTTGTTGGAGTGTAAAGGTTCTGTTTTGGCGTTCTTCTATTCGAGTAAGGAGGTGTATGATTTGGTTTTGGCCTTCTCGAATGCCACTGAGCTCTTCAATAATTCTACTTCTGCCTTCTATATTTTGTATCCGGGAGTTACGCATCTGGTCTATGTAGTCTAGTAGAACCCGCACCTCCGCTATTTCCTCTTGTTGTGCACGGCGGGGTACCCGTGCACGGCGGGGTGCCCGTGCATGGTGGGGTGCGGGTCTTTGAGGGACCTCTGGTTCCGCGGGCTCCTCCTCTGCTTCCGGGGCCTCTTCATCTGCTTCCGTGCGCTCTTCGTCACGGGGGGCCTCTTCGTCACGGGGGGCCTCTTCCCTCCGAGGTGGATATTCCTCCCCACCACTCTCATCCCGGGGAGATGGAGGAGGCTGTATTTGTTGTGCTGCCTCCTCCCCGGACTCTGTATATTTGAACAAATAAAAAATGTATATATTAGCATATTTCCAAATGAAGCTTTAAATGACTTAGCTTACGATACAATTACAAAATCAGAATCATTAATCCACTTTGAAATCTAACAATCAATACAATTTCCGCATTTTCTAAACCGTGTTTGTGATATCTCTGTTAAATCTGAATGTTTTAGCGTTTGTTTTCAGTCTGTTTAAATGCACACCTAACCTATAGCCTAGATACTAATGTAACCGCAAAGTAATTGTGAATGCGTGTAAACAACGTTATAGCATTAATCTGATCCTTAAAGGATTACTTTCTGTTATAATTTTTAAGCTAAACAACTAACATATTAAAGTTAATAAACATTAATTAAAACCTACTGACCTATATTTTCTCCAAAACGAAGTTTCATAACGTTCTAAAAGTTATATCTTTTATTCGCCGATGATGTCACGTTATCCTGCCCACTATTTTCAGCACTGCGTGTTCAAAATACTTAAACCAATAACTTTGTGTTTAAAGCGCCATTTTGAAACCTAGGTATTGTAAACGGATTGGTACAGAGCAAAGGATACCCACGGAGTGGGTTTGGAAAACAATTAAATTTGCAGACAAGATTTCTGATATACGGTAGAGATATGTTAATGAAATGCTATTGATAAAAAGCGTATTTGGGGTAGTTAGTTAGAAACAGGCATAGAAAATATTTACTTACAGTGGCCCTTTAAAGGGACATTATACCCAATGTTTTTTCTTTCCTGATTTAGAAGCATACATTTATAATCAACTTTCTAATGTCCTTTTCTTATCTAATTAGCTTCATTCTCTGGATATTCTTTGCTGAAAAGCATATCTAGATATGCTTAGAAGATGCTGATTGTTAGCTGAATATAGCTGCCTCCTGTGATTGGTTCACCGTGTGCATGGCTATTTCTTCATTAAAGTATATCTCAAGAATGAATTAAATTAGGTAATATAAGTACATTTGAAAGTTTTGACAAATTGTATTCGCTACCTTAATCATGAAAGTAAAGGTTTGCGTATAGTGTCCCTTGAAATACATTCGTATGTGAATTTATTCTTAAATGAGCTTACCGTCAGATGAGAGTGGCAGGTTCCCGGTATCAATTCCTCCGATACCGAATATATCCACCTCGGAGATGCTGGGCCGCAACATTTCCTCACATCGGCAGAACTCTATTTCCAGGGCAGGTCCGCCACCGGTTCCTGCGGCATGTCGGGCCTCCAGGCTTAACTTTTTCTTGAGCTCCATTTTGCAGTCCCGGTATCGATGTATTATAGAGTCCATATCTCTGTTCCGGCCACCCACTGCATTGACTGCATTTCTTATCTCATTCCAGAGCCTCCTCTTCTCAGTCGGGGTGGTCTTCTGGTGCTGCAGCCTCCTATACCTGGCCATATAGGCCTCGGCGAGGGCCTCCTTCTCCTCCATCGAAAACCTTGCCTCCCTAGTCGCCTTGGCCTTCCCCTGTGACGATGCCCCCTGTTTCCCGGACTGTGAAGCCCTACTCTGTCCGCCACTGGGCCCAGCCACTTGTTCATCTTGAACCAAGTGGCTGGGTCCACCCACCGCTTCCACCCCCGCTTCCTGCCCCGCTTCCTGCCCCCCTTCCTGCCCTGTTCCTCCCCCCCTCCCTCTCCTCCCCCCTCTATCTCTCCCCTGCCTGGCCTCCATCTGTTCCCTAAACTAAACCCCAAATAATCAAACAAAAAGTGAATGTGATGAAATGAAAGGGGTCAAAATAAAGAACTAAAAAGACAAAAAAAAGTGCTGAAAGTGTGAGAGGGATGTAAAAAACCAAAGAGGGTAAGGAGTATTTAAATAAACCAAAAGAAGAAGAAGACTAAAAGGAGGATATGTAAACTAAATGTAACTAGGGGATGGGTATGGGGTATGGGGTATGGGATAAGAGTAAATGGGATTACAGGGAATGGGACTACAGGGAATGGGGTATGGAGTGTAGTATGAGGGGGTATGGGGTATGGAGTGTATGTAGTGTTATTGATAAGTGTATGTATGTATTGAATGTGTTTGCGTGTAAATGTGTTACGTGTACAGAAAAATCACTCGCTCGCTAACTCACACTACTACTAATTCTCACTAACAAACACTCCCACTAACTCTCACTAACTACCACTAACTCACGCTCCCACTAACAACTCTCACTAACAACTCCCACTCCCACTAACTCACTCACGCTCCCTCTAACAGACTCTCTCCCACTAATTCCCACTAACTCACTCACGATAACACTACCAACTGACTCTCTCACGCTAACACTAACTCACTCACAATAATGCACCAACTCTCTAATCTTAAACCTCCAATCTCCAAAGACCCACCAGCAACACAGTCAAAGAAGCCATGCTTGTGTGGTGCTTATATACCCTGTGTAAAGGTTTAATGATGTACCTATTTCCGTTGTAAATTGTGTTCAGGTGTGCTTTATTAGCAATTAGTATTTGTGCAATGTGTATTAGGTGTGTGAATTTGCGCGTGCTCATTTTGAGTTATTATTTGTGGAATGTGTAGAATGCGATGATGTCATAGTGGTCGTTTTCTCTAACATTGTCCAATAGTATTGTTTTTAAATGTGAATTTGCGATGGTGTGTTATTAGTGAAGTGTTGTATATGTATGTTTGTCCTAATATATAGTGATATTGAATGCGATTATTTTTCTAGTGTATGTATAGATTTTTTATTCCTTGTTGTTATTTTGCGAATTTCCGCATCTTAAAGTATATGCGTATTCCCCGTATTAAATTTTATTTAAAATCCCCCCATTTGTGAATGTGTAATGCTTGTGTGCTTTGTTGATTGATTGTTGTTGTGACATTTGGGGCGTGTTATTGTTGTGCATGATGTGGTATGCGTGATATGACCGAGCCGTGCGTATTTCTCGCGAGATCGAGTGTTAGGTGAAAAAAGCTATTTTTTTGCTTTTCCATTGATCTCTATGGGAGACTGTCTAACGCGGGCAGGATTCCGCGTGTGACATACACGCGTTAGGAGCATCGTTAGATGGTCTTTTTTGAACCGGAGTCAAACAATGCCGTGCGTTAGACATAAACCACGCGTAGCTAACGCACCCCATCTACCGCCAAACTCTAAATCTAGCCGTTAGTTTCCTCAGAATTCAACTTCAAATTAAATGTATGTTATGACATAGATAATACCTAGAAAGTGTAACAACATATGAAAATAAATGATACTATTTAAAATTTCCTGAACTATTTATTAATATAATACTAAAAAAAAAAAAATATATAATTACCAATTCTCCTAATATAATATAGCTCTCAAAATTAATCCCTTTATAACTCTATAAACAGAAAATTGTATGGGAACATACACTGAAAATACATGTGTATTATATATATATATATATATATATATATACAGTATATATATATATATATATATATATATATATATATATATATATATATAAAATAAGATATGAACTGTATCCATGGACATCGTTGCGGAATATGATGGCGCTTCATAAATAAAGTATAATAATAATAATGGGGGGCGGAGCCTGCAGCTGTTGCGGAAGGTCATGTTTGTGAGAAGCTCCTAACTCTATCTGGACTTTTGGGGGTTATTTCCTATATAATTTTTTTTTAATATAGCAGAGATTATTGGTGAGGTGCTTTCTGGAACCCCAGTGGAGTTTGTGGGTACATACTTCAAAGATAGACTTTCCTATGTTCCTCAGCTAAGTGATGGAGGTGCTGACCGCGTGGCAGAGATCCTGTACTGTGAGTCTGCTTACCCGAGCCACTTGGGCTGCTGCATAATCCCCCCCCCAGGATATTCTGGGTTATAAGCAGTGAACAGTGCTGCAAACCTTACCTATAAAGGAGAAACGCTTACTACATCAAAGTTCTACTACCAATTTACAGTTATATCTTGTCCATAACTGAGTGGTGTGAGATAATGGAATCTGATGGGGCGGCCATCTTAGAGCAGATAGTCAATGCTCTGGAAATTTGTTTTGACCACCTAGAACGGAGTATAAGTGCTGAATGGAGTAATATATCTATCCCTTCTTTGAAAGAACAAGCTCCGGTGTGTGGCTTGAACGCACAGTTCATGGAGGAGAATGTTAGGGATGGTGTACACTAAAAGTTGGAAGCCCAGCCAGCAGAGGTGTCTGAAGAGTTAAGCCTAATGGTGGAGACACACATGTTACTACAACCCTCAGCCTCCCACAATATCCCTACCGATCCACTACAGTGGGGTGAAGGCACTATGGACATTCCGCTAAGATTATGGGCTCCCTTGAGATGTGAAACCAATCTGGGGGAAGAGTCAGTTGGAGTGGAGCTGTTCAAGGCCCGATATGAGTTGTCGAGAGCTACGGAGCCAAACCAAGGGGCCGCGTGTAGCCAGGCTGATGTGATTAGCTTGGTGCTGATCCCTATTGCACACACTGAGAGATCAGAGGACCTATGCCATATAGGGTTTCCAGCTCTGCCCATAGAGACCCCACATGGAACACTACTCCACTTACCTCAATCTCCAGGTACCACTAAGATTCGGTTTCCCCGGGTGCTTGTCGACCCTAGAATTGACCCGTGGGACACTTGGTCTGAAATCGTACAAAACTTTTGCCGGATATATAGGGAGAGGATTTGTCCTTTTTACTCACCTAGCCTATGCAAATCGGGTGTCGGTTAATTCACTGACGCCTGACAGTAAGCGGCTTGTTCGTAGGACATTGAGCTCCAGAACATTATACATGCACGGTTATAATAGCAAGCCCGTTTTATTGTTAATTCTCTGGCTACTATAAATATATGACTCTCTGCTTACTATTGCTTTAGTCCAGACTGGGAAGGTTTTCTTTTTGGCTAAATATTGGTTTGACCGCAACCTGTTAATAGGATGTATACCCTTACATTGCATATTTCAATCTAGAGCTGAGGTACACAATCTATTAGATTAACAGTTTATGGCTGTCCCAGTAAAGGTCTATAGAGAATTCTTACTAATATGAATAAGTCCACGCTACAAACTTATGTAAATATCAACTGATTGTTTTATTATGTTTATTGGTAAGCCCTCGGCACACATTATTTGATTGTTATATACTTTGCTAACCATACTCGAAGAAATTAGTTTCTGCTGTTCTATATATTTTTTATGTGAGGTTACTTCTGCCCTATCCTTTGGACAATCTCTGTTCTATAAGTTTGAATTGTAAATATAGCATTACTTACTTTTTGGAAGACCTGTGGTTTGCTCTTCCCTCCCTACAGACAAGCTGCCAACCTTAACTTACAGCACTCAGTTTGGTTATTTAGGAATCCCCACTCCACACTAAGATTTGTGATTTAGTTCTAATACTTGAGATATCTCCATTACATAGTTAACTATTTACCTTCTCCATATCAGGTTATATTATGGACCCTTTTAGAACATTACCCCTATATACTCATCTATTACTTGTTGTGAGTCCCCTTTAAGAGTTAAGATTTAACATGGGCCCATAAGTGAACCTTAAATTCAGTGGGGTAAATACCTTCATTAAATGTTATTCTTTAATATAAAGGGGTATATATGACTCAGTTTTACACTATTATAGAAAGGGGGAAAAAAATGAGGTTTCAAGGTTGCGTTGCAATGAAGGGCAACACTTGCTGTTGTCCAGACATACCCATTACTTTATATATGGTCTGTTTGAGTTTACAGCTTTCATACTGTGCAGCAATACAGAATATGTCATTTGTGATTTGAAATCTCTGTCCTGCAACTTGTCTGTAATGTTTTGTTTTATCTCTTTATTCCTCAATAAAAAATATATATTAAATAATAATAATATAAGGTTATACCCATGCCTGGTATTGGATATATGAATTGTATATATTCAGTACATTAGATAGGCCATATGACAATGACCAGATGTCTTATTAAAACTAAGAAATCATAAGTGTATTTAAATAGGCACTTTATGAAAATAAAAAAATAAAAGAAATATACACTTATGCATTTGAGAAACATTTCATTTTATAGAAAAACATTTCTTATTCAAGTTCATGTGCCCCCCATCCCGGTGGCCGAATCAAGAAATGCAGCCAGATGTGCTTGATTGGTTAATTAAGTTGCCAGATGCAAACTAGTGAATGGCCTATGAGAGATGAGTTCAGACTCAGAGTGTTTTCATTGGGTGATTCAAGAATGGGAGGAGAAGCTATGTTATAGACATAAGCTTCACACAGTGGAAGTAAAGGCCCGGTTTGCTTTCTTGCTGCTTGCCTTGCCTGTCTTTTTGCTGATATAGACCCTAGTGTGTGACACAGTCTTTGTGAGACAAACCTCTGACGGGACCCTGTTTTGTGGAAAAGAGTACTGGGCTCACTTCATTTCCAGAATTGTGGATACCTTCCTTTGTATGACAGTGAAAGAACTCTGGATGTTGATGCCTCAATCATTGCTAAATTGCTAACTGGTAATGTATAAAAAGGCATTACAGCTTAATTTTTCTTTATAGCAACAGTATAGCTGAAGCTGTGATTTAAAAGGGTATTTTATATTTATAATTTAATATTTCATAGACCAGTGTATTCTATAAATACGTATATTAGTGCTAAGTAAATGTATTATTGAGAAGAGGGGTTTTGTATTCCATATTTATAAATTGATTTTAAGTTACTGTAATATATCTTAGAAATTGCACTTATTATTGTGGCTAAATTGGACATAATGCTATACTGATTGATATATGTTGAATTGATAATATTGTGAAAAATCGCTGGTTGATTATTTGAAGTTACATAAAACTATTTTGGCCCAGATAGTTGAATTATATCTCTTGGAAATTCTACTAGATTTATTGAGGTTTGGTAAGATTTGTACTGTAATATTTGGCTTATATTTGCTAATCAAGGCCTCCATTACATATGCAGCGTCGCCCGCAAAAGCCAGCGACGCCAGATTTTACGTGATTTTGGTATTACATATACGGCGTAGCATACAAGTTACGCGCGTATATTTCACCCTTCGGACGTATTTTTTTTACCCATAGACTAACATATAACAGACGCGCAATTTGGTATCCAATATACAGCGTAAGGACTTCAGAGAATCTACTCCATTCTTATCTCGCTACAAATTGCAGGCACAGGAACCCTTGCACTGACTAAAAAAGCAACGTAACTCCCTGACGGGGACCCCACTTCTCCTCCTGTCCTCTCCAATACTCCTCTCCCTGTCATCCTCACACTAAATCCCACTACACACACTCACACTCACTCCCAGTTCAATCAGACACAATCACAACCAAACACTCAGCCTATCACACTGTAAAATTAAAATAAAATGTGTGAGGTGTTAGAAAAAAAAGTGTGGTGTATTTTGTATATGTATGTATGCAAAATGTATGCAATATGTAAAAATATGTGTAAGTGTACAAGCTTAATCAAACAACGTGACCTAACTAACTCCTCTGTTTGCGCCTCTCTCTCTACTCTGACTAATCCTCCACTTCAGTGTAGTGTGCTGTAGCTCAAAGAACAATCGCATTTATATTTGAAATTGCGGTTCATTTTTACGAGTGTTAGCCTAATTTGCATAAAACGACTCTTTATTGACATTTTCCGTGGAGAAAATACTGGCGTAAGTTACTTGCGACGACTAAAATGTGTATTTGCGCACATTTCAGAAGATCGCCAGTTTGTCCTACTTACGCCGATTTAGCATCTAACGGTTCAGTATATGTAATATACCGAAACCTGCGCCGCATATTTGATCGCGCCCCAAGTGTTGCTAAGTTAGTAATCCATATTGTGAAATTGATTGATGCTACCAGCTAATTATAAATTGTTCTAGTAAAATTTTATTTGTGATATTTGATAGTTAATTCATTTTGAGTTAAGGTTAATTTATAGATAATAGTATGTCCATATCCAGGATAACAGATGATTCATTGAATATTAATTAATCTAAAGATTTCTATAGCTTGCTATGTATTTTAATATTGTAATAATCAATTAATAATATATATCACCATCAATACCCTATTTACTGCACAAGTATAATCACTGTGTCTATAATTTTTACATATCAGAATTTAGGATCATATAATTTGGGATTAAATATTAATATTTAATAATAATTTTACTGTCATTCATTTCTGAATTTCGGAATAGTGCTGTTACGGAGTACACCCCAGAGATTATATAACATTTTACTGGGGTGTACTGCTAGGATTCTACTATATTAATTGGAGGTATTACACAGGAAGTAGTTTGTACAATCTGATTTTTTATTTCATATTAGGCTTGTGCGTTAGTTTATTTATGATTGTGAATTAGTAACAAAAACACAGATATTTGTTATGTGAATAACGAACATCTGAAGCAATGCATTAACTAAATTTAAAAAAAAACGAAGAAATACTGATTAAATTCATCAGTATTCATTTGTTTTCTTTAAATTACCTTTAGGGTTTAAATATTTACCTCTAGTGTGCTGGAGAGCTGAGCTAATCCCAAACCTTCTGCACAGAGCCCAGGGATTTGTTAATAGGAGTCTTAGTACGGCGGATTCCAGAGCCTGCGTTAAAGTAGAAGGTTAATTAACGCAGGCCCTGGGATCTGACGCACTGCAGCACTATAAGACTGATTTGAACAGCCATTAGGATTTCATTAGCTCTAATCCTATTGGCTGATTTGAAAATTTCAGCCAATAGGAATGCAAGGTACCCCAATATAAAAATGGTACCTTGCATTCAATCTCCAGTGTGCGGTGGACGATCGCATGAAGAGGACCTCCACGTCGCCGAAGACTGCCGCCGCTAGAAGACCGCTCCGTGCCTCAGAAGACTGCTCTGCACTTCTGGGAAGAAGATAGAAGATGGCCCTGCAATGGATGAAGATGGATCCACCTGGATGAAGACTTTGCTCAGCCTGGAAGAAGATGGCTATCCGGACTTCAGGAACGGTGAGTAAATGTTTGGGGTTAGTGTAATTTTTAAAAATTTTTTGGGGGTGGGTTTTTTTTAGATTAGGGCTTTTTTTTTATTTTAATGGACAGCAAAAGAGTACATACAAATGCCCCTAGGGGCAATGGGTAGCTTAGGTTTATTTTAGTTAGGTCTTTTTTTATTTTGAGGGTTTGGATGGGTAGGAAGGAAGTTGTATTGTAAGGGGGGACTTTGTAATTTTTTTGCAAAAAAGAGCTGATTTATTTAGGGCAGTGCCCTACAAAAGGCCCTTTTAAGGGCTATTGGTATTTTATTGTTAGATTAGGTTTTTTTATTTTGGGGTGGCTTTTTTGTTTTTATAGGGGTATAAGATTAGGTTTAATTTTTTTATTTTGGATAATTTCGTTTAATATTTTTTGTAATCTTCGATTTTTTTTATTTTTGGTAATGTTAGTTTTGTTTTTGTCATAGTGTTAGGATTTTTTAATTTTGTAATTTAGTTTTTTTTTTTTTTTAAATAGTTATGTTAGGTTTATTTATAGTATAAGCTTAGGTTTTTTTATTTCACAGTAAGTTTTTATTTATTTGAAGGTAGTTAGTTATATTGTAAGGTTTAGGGGTTAATAGTTTAATTTAGTTTGTTGCGATGTGGGGGTCCACCACCTCTGATTGCCTTCTGCCACCTCAGAGGTGGTGGACAGGTTAGAGAGCTGCTTAATAAATCGGCCCCAAATAAGTTTTGAGGAAATACATATATTTTACATTAAAATGTTAATGTGATGTTTTCTAGACAGCTTTCTACAGATACACTGCATCACTTTCAAATGATTTAGCATATGGGTAACATATTCATTTAAGTCTCAATAGTAGATTATTTATACTTAAAGTGATAATAAACTTTCCCCTTTGTCTAAACAAATCAGGAATGTTTGCGATATTTTAGGTGGAGTTTAATTCATAAGTTGTAATGGAGATGCGCTATAACTTACTTTATAATATAGCGCTGAAATTCAAATACCCCACGTTCTGACATTCCACTTCAAAAGGAATATAGCTCCTTCCAAAACCTCCTAATACCTATTTGGTGGATCACTTGCGTCCAACTGTCTTCCTGTCTTCTGATCTTCTCTCCCCACTGCCATTTCGGATGCACCCTCTTCTGCGAGCAGTGCATCCTGGAAGAGAGATTATATCTCATATATATATATATATATATATATATATATATATATATATATATATATATAGATGTGTGTGTATATATATATACAGTGGGGCAAAAAAGTATTTAGTCAATTGTGCAAGTTCTCCCACTTAAGAAGATGAGAGAGGCCTGTAATTTTCATCATAGGTATACCTCAACTATGAGAGACAAAATGTGGAAACAAATCCAGACAATCACATTGTCTGATTTGGAAAGAATTTATTTGCATATTATGGTGGAAAATAAGTATTTGGTCAATATCAAAAGTTCATCTCAATACTTTGACCTCTGTCATTGCCAACAAAGGATATATAACAAACGTTTTCTGTAAGTCTTCACAAGGTTGTCACACACTGTTGCTGGTATGTTTGCCCATTCCTGCATGCAGATCTCCTCTAGAGCAGTGATGTTTTGGGGCTGTCGCTGGGCAACACAGACTTTCAACTCCCTCCAAAGGTTTTCTATGGGGTTGAAATCTTGAGACTGGCACTGGCTAGACCACTCCAGGACCTTGAAATGCTTCTTACAAAGCCATTCCTTCGTTGCCCGGGCGGTGTGTTTGGGATCATTGTCATGCTGAAAGACCCAGCCACGTTTTATCTTCAATGCCCTTGCTGATGGAAGGAGGTTTGCACTCAAAATCTCACGATACATGGCCCCATTCATTCTTTCATGTACACAGATCAGTCGTCCTGTTCCCTTTGCAGAGAAACAGCCCCAAAGCATGATGTTGCCACCCCCATGCTTCACAGTAGGTATGGTGTTCTTTGGTTGCAGATCAGCATTCTCTCTCTTCCAAACACAATGAGTTGTGTTTCTACCAAACAGTTCTACTTTGGTTTCATCTGACCATATGACATTCTCCCAATCCGCTTCTGGATCATCCAAATGCTCTCTAGCATACTTCAGACGGGCCCGGACATGTACTGGCTTAAGCAGGGGGACACGTCTGGCACTGCAGGATCTGAGTCCCTGGCGGAGTAGTGTGTTACTGATGGTAGCCTTTGTTATGTTGGTCCCATCTCTCTGCAGGTCATTCACTAGGTCCCCCCATGTGGTTCTGGGATGTTTGCTCACCGTTCTTGTGATCATTTTGACCCCACGGGGTGAGATCTTGTGGGTGAGCCCCAGATCGAGGGAGATTATCAGTGGTCTTGTATGTCTTCCAAATTCTAATTATTGCTCCCACAGTTGATTTCTTCACACCAAGCTGCTTGCCTATTGCAGATTAAGTCTTCCCAGCCTGGTGCAGGTCTAGAAATTTTGTTTCTGGTGTCCTTCGACAGCTCTTTGGTCTTCACCATAGTGGAGTTTGGAGTGTGACTGTTTGAGGTTGTGGACAGGTGCCCTTTATACTGATAACAAGTTCAAACAGGTGCCATTAATACAAGTAATGAGTGGAGGACAGAGGAGCCTCTTAAAGAAGAAGATACAGGTCTGTGAGAGCCAGAAATCTTGCTTGTTTGTAGGTGACCAAATACTTATTTTCCACCATAGTATGCAAATAAATTCTTTCCAAATCAGACAATGTGATTGTCTGGATTTGTTTCCACATTTTGTCTCTCATAGTTGAGGTATACCTATGATAAAAATTACAGGCCTCTCTCATCTTCTTAAATGGGAGAACTTGCACAATTGGTGGCTGACTAAATACTTTTTTGCCCCACTGTATATATATATACACACACATCTAGAAGTTACCCCTTCTGGGTTTCCTGCCTCCCAGCCCCAGACCGCTGACTAGTTTGCCCTAGAGCTGAATATACATTTGCCACATTGCCACTGCGTATGTCTGAGATGCAGGTGTTCATTTGCTGGTCATGCACACCCGCGTTCACTGTATTCCCTGTGTCTGCTATTGCTTGTCCCCATGTACACTATCCAGCATTCCTTTCCCTGTCATATTCACATTAGGCAAGTGCGCATCAACATTACTGGTTATCTCTATCCTGTTCAGTACTGGAATGGGCTTTGTTTGACTCACACTATTTAAACGTTCCTTCTCACATGTTCATGTACACCAGCATTAGTGACCCACCTGTCCCTGTTAGGTTTACTGCTCTGTGTATAAGCCCCCCATGTGGCCCCTAAGTCGGTCTCTCCCTGTTGTATTAGGCCCTTATTATTCCACTTCTCATCTATGTATAAGGTCCTAAGGTAATGCAACACCCAAAGTGTGATCCCAGGCGATCCAGAGTGCAACCTCTATCTGAAGGCTTGTAAATGTGATCAATGAAGCAGTAGAGGTTACCATAAAATCTCCATCTTTACTAAGAAAGTTTAAAATACAAAGTAGCTTCATAAAACAGATATCTCATATGTAAAACCACAGACTTTGTGGCATCAGCCGCTGAAATTTTTCCAGGGGGGGGGGGGGGCAAAAAAAATACCCTAAGCATTATAATATCAGTGGCAAGATGAGAAGCTTGTTGTATGCATGAGCTGCACATAATTTTAAACATGGTAACTCATTGGTGTCAAAAGAGTGACTAAAGTGAGTGCTTATGCTTAGATATAAGGCAGGGCTTGACAAATATGATTTGAAAATCTCAAGCTCAAAAAAATTTTTTTTTTGGGGGGGGGGCTGCAATATTATGAGAAAATATTTTATTTACACCCCACGCACACATCACATAGAAAGTCTGTCACTCTCTTGCAAGCACACAGCTAGATTAAAAGCTAAATGATAGAGTTAGTTACAACCAACTGGTGATAGCCTAGGACTACATCATAGTCTCTTCCTCCCTGCGTCCCTAACATACAGCCACACAATGCATGCCTTCAAACAAACAGACTGTGCTACAAACAAGGGCGACACATGCCTTTTGTAATATACCTAGACACATACAAAATACGGAAATGGACTGCACTTTCAAACTGGACTGGGTGCACATCACAGGCCACTGCAAAACTCATAGCCCTGGGTACTCATCAGCACTCACAGACAACTGCACAGATCCCAGCAACTCAGGCAGTTAACCCCAGCTTGGATGCAAAGCCCATAGAGAAAATGATTAAACAAA